>NC_057808.1:407643898-407817232 GCF_018294505.1 Triticum aestivum
CGCACAGCCTCCGGCGGCCGCCCGCGCACCACCACGGCCTCGCCAGCGCCCCCGCCCCGGGCGCCCTGTCGGGCACCAGCGCCCGAACCGCCCCGTTTGGCCCTAGGGCCACTGACAATGGCCCCCCCTGGAAACTTGTTTAAAAAAAAGGAATTAAAAATAATAAAGTTATAAAAATAATAATAATAAAATTTAGTTAATTAACTTAATTAATCTGTTTAATTAAATAATTAAAACTAATTATTCAATTAATAAAAACTAACTACTGTTTAGTTAACCTGAGACTATGACGAACGGGACCCACGCGTCTGTTGACCCAGTCAACAGATGGTTGACTAATGACATCATGCTGACCTCATGTTGACGTCATAATTAATTTTCTAATTGAATTAATTCTATTAATTCTAGAAATAATTTAAATCTTTATAAATTAATATAAAATAATCCGTAGCTCGGATGAAAAAACTTTGTACATGAAAGTTGCTCAGAACGACGAGACGAATCCGGTTACGCAACCCGCTCATCCGCCACGCATCCCTAGCATAACGAACACGCAACTTTTCCCCTCCGATTCATCTGCCCGAAAACGCGAAACACCGGGGATATTTTCCCGGATGTTTCCCCCCTTCACCGGTATCATCTCATACCGTGTTAGAACACGTCTAGCTCTGCCTGTTGTCCTATTATGCACTTGCTTGCTATGTATTTACTGTTTCTCCCCCCTCTTCTCTTCGGTAGACCCCGTGACGCTGCTGATGCCCCTGTGGTCGACTACGTCACCGATGACCCCTCCTTCTTGTCTGAGCAACCAGGCAAGCCCCCCCCTTGATCACCAGATATCGCCTACTCTACTCTCTACTACTTGCATTAGAGTAGTGTAGAATGTTACTGCTTTCGATTAATCCTATTCTGTTGCATAGCCTGTCATTGTTGCTACAGTTGTTTCCCTTACCTGCTATCCTACTGCTTAGTATAGGATGCTAGTTTTCCATCAGTGGCCCTACATTCTTGTCCGTCTGCTGTGCTATACTATCGGGCCGTGATCACCTGGGCGGTGATCACGGGTATATACTATATACATTATATACATGACACATGTGGTGACTAAAGTCGGGTCGGCTCGAGGAGTACCCGCAAGTGGTTCTGATGAGGGGGCTGAAAGGACAGGTGGCTCCACCCCGGTAGAGGTGGGCCTGGGTTCCTGACGGCCCCCGACTGTTACTTTGTGGCGGAGCGACAGGGCAGGTTGAGACCGCCTACGTGAGAGGTGGGCCTGGCCCTGGTCGGCGTTCGCGGATACTTAACACGCTTAACGAGATCTTGGTATTTGATCTGAGTCTGGCCATTTGGTCTATACGCCCTAGCCATCTACGCGGGAGTAGTTATGGGTATCCCGGCGCCGTGGTATCAGCCGAAGCCTTCTTGACGTCAGCGACTGAGTGGCGCGCGCCGGATTGGACTGGAACGCCACTAGGCTAGGTCTGCTTCCGGCCGCGTACGCAACGTGCAGGTGTGCATAGGGCGATGGGCCCAGACCCCTGCGCGCATAGGGTTAGACCGGCGTGCTGACCTCTCTGTTGTGCTTAGGTGGGGCTGCGACGCGTTGATCTTACGAGGCCGGGCATGACCCAGAAAAGTGTGTCCGGCCAAATGGGATCGAGCGTGTTGGGTTATGTGGTGCACCCCTGCAGGGAAGTTTATCTATTCGAATAGCCATGTCCCTCAGTAAAAGGACGACCCGGAGTTGTACCTTGACCTTATGACAACTAGAACTGGATACTGAATAAAATACACCCTTCCAAGTGCCAGATATAACCCGGTGATCGCTCTCTAACAGGGCGACGAGGAAGGGATCGCCGGGTAGGATTATGCTATGCGATGCTACTTGGAGGACTTCAATCTACTCTCTTCTACATGCTGCAAGATGGAGATGTCCAGAAGCGTAGTCTTCGACAGGACTAGCTATCCCCCTTTTATTCTGGCATTCTGCAGTTCAGTCCACTGATATGCCCCTTTACACATATACCCATGCATATGTAGTGTAGCTCCTTGCTTGCGAGTACTTTGGATGAGTACTCACGGTTGCTTTTCTCCCTCTTTTCCCCTTTCTATACCTGATTGTCGCAACCAGATGCTGGAGTCCAGGAGCTAGAGATCCCGAGGATGATGCTACATGGAGTTCGTCTTCGAGGAGTAGTTAGGAGGTCCCAGGCAGGAGGCCTTGCCTTTTCGATCGTTGCCATTTTTGTGCTAGCCTTCTTAAGGCAAACTTGTTTAACTTATGTCTTTACTCAGATATTGTTGCTTCTGCTGACTCGTCTATGATCGAGCACTTGTATTCGAGCCCTCGAGGCCCCTGGCTTGTATTATGATGCTTGTATGACTTATTTATGTTGTAGAGTTGTGTTGTGATATCTTCCCGTGAGTCCCTGATCTTGATCGTACACATTTGCGTGCATGATTAGTGTACGGTCAAATCGGGGGCGTCACAAGGTAATATGGACTCTTTATTAGATCAGTAATGCAAATGAGAGCCACTCAACATTTTCATCATGGACTTCTCCTCGGTATGACTCAATAAAAAGAAAATAAATTCAGAGAAACATACTGAAATATTTTTGGAGTTTTTGGTTTTTCATAAACAAGCAAATGAAAAGGGGAAAGCAAAAATGAGAAAAACTATTTACATGGGAAAGCTCCCAACAAGTAAAAGAAGAACAAGGAAATCTTTTTGGGTTTTTTTTAGTACTACAACAATTTAAACTAGGAAGAAAAATCAAAAAGAAAGCAAGAAACATATTTTGTGGATTTTCTCAAAGTTTTTCAAACACACAAGAAGAAAGCGAGAAAAATAATTTAAACATGGATGATACAATGAAAAAGTGTGGACACCGACAAGTGGAATGAAATGTGTGAACATGAATGTAATGTCGGTGGAAATACGTACTCCCCCAAGCTCAGGCTTTTGGCCTAACTTGGTAATCACCTATCGTAGAAGCCATGAGGTCCAATATTGAAGTGTTGGGGAGCAGGAACCATAGGATCCCACTGCTGAGGCTCCGCATGTGCCCCAACCCGGTTGTTCCGGTAAGCGACAATGTCCTCAGGCATAATCCTGTATCCGTTCCTGGCAACATAATAAAACAAAGCAGGTGCATGCAATGGAATAATATCATGAGTTTTCTCGCTGAAAACTAAGTTGTAAGGCAAGTCAATATCAGGGTAATCAGCAGCAAGAAACTGATGGTCCTTCATAGCTGCTCTATCTAGGTAAACCTTCATCAAGGGGTGATCATGCTGGCGTATCTGCACATTGAAGTGAGTCGCCAAGCGAGTAGCGTATTCCCCCATGTATTTTACCCTTGAATCTGTTAAGGTGAAGGCGATGTGCCACAATAGCTCCCAAGCTATAAGTGTTGTCGCCATAAAGTGCACGGCGCAAAACAACAAAGCCCGGGGCGCTAAGTGAACCCACCTTCTCTCTCACTAGCAAGCACTTTGCAATAAATAAGGCAAAATAATGCACAACGGGAAACTGCAAGCTAACGGCTGTGGTGCTTGACACTCCTCTCTCATCCCCCACTATTAGAGTACGGTAAAAACCGTCAAACTCTGAGGGCCTAGGCTCTACCAAATCCCCATCAGAAGGAAGCATGCATATGTCACAAAATTCAGTAAGTCGGATCTGGCGGTTTTCAGCATATAAATTAAATGACACCTCAGGGGGGTTATTCCTAGAATGAAAATGAAAGTTTTGCACAAAGGAGTTTGTGAGGAGATGATACTGTTCACATTCAGCTGCGATGAAGTCAGTGAGGCCGGCATTAGCAGCATATTGGTTG
The DNA here is from genome assembly GCF_018294505.1 of Triticum aestivum. Lineage (NCBI taxonomy): Eukaryota > Viridiplantae > Streptophyta > Magnoliopsida > Poales > Poaceae > Triticum > Triticum aestivum. The sequence continues at coordinate 407,647,741 of NC_057808.1, forward strand.
AACTCTTGGAGGATTCCGGCCACTTCCATGAACGCATTATGTGGCCACTCCACGGCCGTAGCTCCGCCAACCTCGGGGTATCGAGATCATTGTCAGATGACTGCCCAATAACCCCCTTGGAGTTCTTATTGGAAGCAAGCTTCCTAAAGAAACTCATCCTTTTCGTATGAACAAAATTCTGAAATTTTTAGTCCACAAAATTTTTCTCAACAAAACTTCACAAAATTGATAGCAACTACTCATAGAGATGCATAGAGGCCATAGCAAGCATTCAAACTACTTAGAACTCTAAGAATTCAACATGCAAGATCATCTACAGTAGCACCAAGAGTAGCTAATCATTCTAAATATAAACCACTAAAATAAAAACTAATTGGACACATGGAGGAGTCACATACCAAGCAACAAATCCCCAAACAGTTTCGGAAACGGAGCTTCGAGCAAAGAGATTGAAATCCATGGTTTCGGGAGCAAGAACACGAGAGAGAGAGAGTGGTAGTGATTTTTTCTGGGTGAATGGAGTGATGTGGGAAGAAGAAAGTAAGTGAGGGGGGCCATGTGGGGACCACAACCCACCAGGGCGCGCCTGGGGGTCCTGGCGCGCCCAGGTGGGTTGTGCCCACCTGGTGCACCTCCCTCTTATATTATTTGCACCAAAAATTCAGAAATATTCAGAAAAAAATCGTATCAGATTTTCAGAGCATTCGGAGAACTTTTATTTTTGTGTCATTTTTTTATTGTACGAAAAACTCAGAAAACAGACAAAGCATGGCATTTTATTTTATTTAACTAATAAAAACACAAAACAAAAGGTAGGGACAGAAGGTAGTGCTCACTAAATTCATCAACTTCATACCTCTCAAAAATGATTCATTAATAAGGTTGATCAAGTCTTGTTAACAACCACTTTCGATTGGCATGAAACCGAAGAACTTTCGTAAATCACTAAGTTACCTCAATGGGGATATGAATGTCCCCAACAATAAGCATTTCATATTTCTTTTTAACAGTAGATAGAGGTAGTTGAAAACTTCCAATAGTGATTGTCGGAGATTTTTCAATAACATTAATACCATTCACTTGGAATTGTTTCTTCGGAAAGTGCACTGTATGCTCATTACCAATTATATGAAAAGTGACCTTCTTTTTATTGCAATCAATAACAGCCCCTGCAGTATTCAAGAAGGGTCTACCAAGGATAATCGACATGTTATCGTCCTCGGGCATCTCAAGTATAACAAAGTCAGCCAAAATAGTAACATTAGCAACAACAACGGGCACATCCTCACAAATACCGATAGGTATGGCAGTTGATTTGTCAGCCATTTGCAAAGATATTTCAGTATGTGTGAGTTTATTCAAATCAAGTCTTTTATATAAAGAGAAAGACATAACACTAACACCAGCTCCCAAATCACATAAGGCAGTTTTCACATAATTTCTTTTAATGGAGCAAGGTATAGTTGGTATTCCCGGATCTCCAAGTTTTTTGGGTACTCCATCCTTAAAAGTATAATTAGCAAGCATAGTGGATATTTCAGCTTCCGGTATTTTTCTCTTATTGGTGATGATGTCTTTCATATACTTTGCATAAGGAGGCATTTTAAGATATCAGTCAAGCGAGTTCGCAAAAAGACTGGCCTCAGCATTTCAGCAAAGCATTCAAATTCTTCATCATCTTTGCATAAGGTTCTGTTTCCTTTCCATGCTTTCTAGCAACCAAATCTCTATTGTCATATCTTTTATTCTTAGGTTGTGGGTTATCAAGATCAACAGCTGGTTCTATCTCAACATCATTATCTGGTTCTTTATCATTTGGTTGAGTGTCTTCATGAACCTCATCATTATCAAAAGGTGAGTGTTCATTACCAGATTGAGTTTCAGCATCAGAGATAGAAACTTCGTTATCATTATCAGGAGGTTTTTCTATTTTAGGTTCACTAGAGGCAGGCAAAGTCCTATTATTTTTCTTCTTCTTTTTATTTTTAGAAGGACTAGGTGCATCGGTGTTAATTCTTTGAGAGACTTGTTCAATTCTCTTTGGGTGTCCCTCAGGATAAAGTGGTTCTTGAGTCATTTTACCTCCTCTAGTAGCTACTCTAACAGCAAAATCACTTATATTATTGTTCATTTCATCAAGCAACTCTCTTTGAGATTTAGCAACTTGTTCTAATTGAGTTTAAACCACAGAGGCATGCTTTCCTACACCTCTAACATAATTTGAGATTCTAAATAACAAGTCACTTAAGCAAGCAATCATATCAGAGTTGTATTTCAATTGTTTTCTTAACAGTTGCATTGAAGTGATCTTGCTTTCTAATGTAATTATCAAACTCATAAAGGCATTGACTAGGATGTTTATTACGAGGATCATCACTATCATTGAATTTCATTAAAGATTTTACCTCTACCACCTTAGGTGGTGGTGGTGCTTCAAGCCCATGTATTTCTTCAATAGGTGATAAATTTTTAACATCCTCGGCCTTAATACCCTTTTCCTTCATAGATTTCTTTGCCTCTTGCATATCTTCAGGATTGAGATATAAGATACCCCTCTTCTTCGGAGTTGGTTTAATAGGTGTTTCAGGAGGAGTCCAATCATCATAATTTTTCAATATGTTATTCAATAATTCTTCAGCTTAACCAATAGTTCGTTCCGTGAAAACACAACCAGCACAACTATCTAGGAAATCCCTAGAAGCATCGGTTAGTCCATTATAGAAGATATCAAGTATTTCATTTTTCTTAAGAGGATGATCAGGCAAAGCATTAAGAAATTGGAGAATCCTCCCCCAAGCTTGTGGGAGACTCTCTTCTTCGATTTGCACAAAATTAAATGTTTCCTGCAAGGCAGCTTGTTTCTTATGAGCAGGGAAATATTTTTTCAGAGAAGTAATAAATCATATCTTGGGGATTACGCACACAACCAGGAGCAAGAGTATTGTACCAAGCTTTAGCATCACCCTTTAATGAGAACGGAAATAACTTGAGAATATAGTAATAGCAAATCTTCTCATCATGAGCAAAAAGGGTAGCTATATCATTCAACTTAGTAAGATGTGCCACAACAGTTTCAGTTTCATAACCATGGAAAGGATCAGATTCAACCAAAGTGATTAACTCTGGGTCGACAGAGAATTCATAATCCTTAGCATCAATAACAATAGGTGAAGTAGCAAACTCAGGATCACATTTCATTTTAGCATTCAGAGATCTTTCTTTATACTTGCATAATAATTTCTCTAGATCATCTCTATCCTTACAAGCAAGAATATCTCTAGTTGCCTCCTCACTCATAGTATAACCTTCCGGTACCTTTGGAAATTCATATCTAGGAGAACTAGTTCTAGTAGGTGTTTCAAGATTTTCAGTTTCAAGTTCATCATCAGATTCAACAATATCATGTTGTCTTACTCTATCAATTTGTTCATCAAGAAATTGACCTAGTGGCACATCATCATCAAGCAAGGTACTAGCATCATCATGAGTAGCATTCATAGCAGAAGTAGCATCATCAATAACTTGCGACATATCAGAATTAATAGCATGTTGTGGTGTTGCAAGTTTACTTATAACAGAAGGTTAATCTAAAGTGGAGCTGGATGGCAGTTCCTTACCCCCCTCGTCTTTGAGGGAAAAATCTTAGTCTTAGCATCCTTCAGATTATTCATAGTGATAATATGATAATAATCTCGAGTGACTCAACAAATATAGCTATGCTCCGTGGCAACGGCGCCAGAAAAAGGTCTTGATAACCCACAACTATAGGGGATCGCAACTGTTTTCGAGGGTAGAGTATTCAACCCAAATTTATAGATTCGACACAAGGGGAGCCAAATCTAAAACATACTGTCCGTTCGGCACGACATACGGTTCACTCGGATTAACTGTTTGTGATGAGGCGGAACTGCAGAAACAGACAGCTAGATAAAGGTGTGTGCGATTGAGGGAATACACTTCAGAAGGATTAACTGTTCGCGATTAGGCAACAGAATAGAAACGGTCAGCTAGATCAAAGGTGTGTGCGATTGATGGCATACACTTCACACGGATGAACTGTTTGTGATTAGCCACAACAAACAGAAACAGTTAGACAGATCAACGTGTGTGTGCGCTAGACGGGCACACATTCTAATTAAAAGAAGCGTGCGCGATGGTAATAACGAGCGCACACGGTTCTTGGAACAAGACGTGTGCTGACATTGCCTATTGCGGTGCACCAAACGCCACGTACGCGGCCGAGAAAGCGTGCCCACGTTACGTCGTCCGGGAATAGTGCTGCACTTAGAAATTATAGAACCGTCAATAAATTTTGAGCCTGCGTCCCGTCACCTTCCAAATTACAAACCTATTCACACTGATCAAAACCTAAACAGTTTCCCACTTAGGAGCGTATTAGTACTCGGTTATAAATACTGTAGTATGCCAAGATGACTGCACATTCCTTCCTCAACTCCTCATCCACAAAAGCAAACAAGTCATTCAATATCGTTCTCTTGCATCTGCCATGGCCAGATTAAGTTCTCGGTTGAGATATTACCACCACGGAGAGGCGAGCATGGAAGCAGAAGCACGAGAGATGTCCTGCTTAGCCGCGAAAGCAGCCGACTTGTCCCACCGCGCCGCCGAAGCAGCACGGAGGTCTCGCATCGCCGAAGCAACACGAAGGTGTTGGGGATCGTAGCAGAATTTTTAAAATTTCCTACGCATCACCAAGATCCATCTATGGAGTATACTAGCAACGAGGGGAAAGGAGTGCATCTACATACCCTTGTAGATCGTGAGCGGAAGCGTTCAAGTGAACGGGGTTGATGGAGTCGTACTCGCCGTGATCCAAATCACCGATGACCGAGTGCCGAACGGACGGCACCTCCGCGTTCAACACACGTATGGAGCAGCGACGTCTCCTCCTTCTTGATCCATCAAGGGGGAAGGAGAGGTTGATGGAGATCCAGCAGCACGACGGCGTGGTGGTGGAAGTAGCGGGATCCCGGCAGGGCTTCGCCAAGCGCAAGCGGGAGGGAGAGGTGTTGCAGGGGGAGAGGGAGGCGCCAAGGGCTCGGGTACAGGAGCCCTCGCTCCCCCCTTTATATAGGCCCCCTGGAGGGGGGGGGGCGCCAGCCCTGGAACCCATCTACAAGGGGGGCGACGGCCAGGGGGGAAACTTCCCCCCAAGTCAAGTGGGGCGCCCCCCACCCCCAGGGTTTCCAACCCTAGGCGCAGGGGGAGGCCCATGGGGGGCGCCCCAGCCCACTAAGGGCTGGTTCCCTTCCCACTTCAGCCCATGGGGCCCTCCGGGATAGGTGGCCCCACCCGATGGACCCCCGGGACCCTTCCGGTGGTCCCGGTACAATACCGATAACCCCCGAAACTTTACCGGTGGCCGAAACTGGACTTCCTATATATAATTCTTCACCTCCGGACCATTCCGGAACTCCTCGTGACGTCGGGTTCTCATCCGGGACTCCGAACAACTTTCGGGTTTCCGCATACTAATATCTCTACCACCCTAGCGTCACCGAACCTTAAGTGTGTAGACCCTACGGGTTCGGGAGACATGCAGACATGACCGAGACGCCTCTCCGGTCAATAACCAACAGCGGGATCTGGATACCCATGTTGGCTCCCACATGTTCCACGATGATCTCATCAGATGAACCACGATGTCGAGGATTCAATTAATCCCGTATACAATTCCCTTTGTCAATTGGTACGTTACTTGCCCGAGATTCGATCGTCGGTATCCCAATACCTTGTTCAATCTCGTTACCGGCAAGTCACTTTACTCGTACCGTAATGCATGATCCCGTGGCTAACTCCTTAGTCACATTGAGCTCATTATGATGATGCATTACCGAGTGGGCCCAGAGATACCTCTCCGTCATACGGAGTGACAAATCCCAGTCTCGATCCGTGCCAACCCAACAGACACTTTCGGAGATACCCGTAGTGCACCGTTATAGTCACCCAGTTACGTTGTGACGTTTGGTACACCCAAAGCACTCCTACGGTATCCGGGAGTTGCACGATCTCATGGTCTAAGGAAATGATACTTGACATTGGAAAAGCTCTAGCAAACGAACTACACGATCTTTTGTGCTATGCTTAGGATTGGGTCTTGTCCATCACATCATTCTCCTAATGATGTGATCCCGTTATCAATGACATCCAATGTCCATAGTCAGGAAACCATGACTATCTATTGATCAACGAGCTAGTCAACTAGAGGCTTACTAGGGACACGTTGTGGTCTATGTATTCACACATGTATTACGATTTCCGGATAACACAATTATAGCATGAACAATAGACAATTATCAGGAACAAAGAAATATAATAATAACCATTTATTATTGCCTCTAGGGCATATTTCCAACAGTCTCCCACTTGCACTAGAGTCAATAATCTAGTTACATTGTGATGAATCGAACACCCATAGCGTTCTGGTGTTGATCATGTTTTGCTCTAGGGAGAGGTTTAGTCAACGGATCTGCTACATTCAGGTCCGTATATACTTTACAAATATCTATGTCTCCATTTTGAACACTTTCACGAATGGAGTTGAAGCGACGCTTGATATGCCTGGTCTTCCTGTGAAACCTGGGCTCCTTGGCAAGGGCAATAGCTCCAGTGTTGTCACAGAAGAGAGTCATCGGGCCTGACGCATTGGGAATCACCCCTAGGTCGGTAATGAACTCCTTCATCCAGATTGCTTCTTGCGCTGCCTCTGAGGCTGCCATGTACTCCGCTTCACATGTAGATCCCGCCACGACGCTTTGCTTGCAACTGCACCAGCTTACTGCCCCTCCATTCAAAATATACACGTATCCGGTTTGTGACTTCGAGTCATCCAGATCTGTGTCGAAGCTAGCATCGACGTAACCCTTTACGACGAGCTCTTCGTCACCTCCATAAACGAGAAACATATCCTTAGTCCTCTTCGGGTACTTCAGGATATTCTTGACCGCTGTCCAGTGTTCCATGCCGGGATTACTTTGGTACCTTCCTACCAAACTTACGACAAGGTTTACATCAGGTCTGGTACACATCATGGCTTACATAATAGACCCTATGGCCGAGGCATAGGGGATGACACTCATCTTTTCTCTATCTTTTGCCGTGGTCGGGCATTGAGCCGTGCTCAATTGCACACCTTGCAATATAGGTAAGAACCCCTTCTTGGACTGATCCATATTGAACTTCTTCAATATCTTGTCAAGGTACGTACTCTGTGAAAGACCAATGAGGCGTCTTCATCTATCTCTATAGATCTTGATGCCTAATATATAAGCAGCTTCTCCAAGGTCCTTCATTGAAAAACACTTATTCAAATAGGCCTTTATACTTTCCAAGAATTCTATATCATTTCCCATCAATAGTATGTCATCCACATATAATAAGAGAAATGCTACAGAGCTCCCACTCACTTTCTTGTAAACACAGGCTTCTCCATAAGTCTGTGTAAACCCAAACGCTTTGATCATCTCATCAAAACGAATGTTCCAACTCCGAGATGCTTGCACCAGCCCATAGATGGAGCGCTGGAGCTTGCATACCTTGTTAGCATTCTTAGGATCGACAAAACCTTCCGGCTGCATCATATACAATTCTTCCTTAAGAAAGCCGTTAAGGAATGCCGTTTTGACGTCCCTTTGCCATATCTCATAATCGTAGAATGCGGCAATTGCTAACATGATTCGGACGGACTTCAGCTTCGCTACGGGTGAGAAAGTCTCATCGTAGTCAACCCCTTGAACTTGTCGATAACCCTTAGTGACAAGTCGAGCCTTATAGATGGTCACGTTACCATCCGCGTCTGTCTTCTTCTTAAAGATCCATTTATTTTCTATGGCTCGCCGATCATCGGGCAAGTCAGTCAAAGTCCATACTTCGTTTTCATACATGGATCCTATTTCGGATTTCATGGCTTCTAGCCATTTGTCGGAATCCGGGCCCGCCATCGCTTCTTCATAGTTCGAAGGTTCACCGTTGTCTAACAACATGATTTCCAGGACAGGGTTGCCGTACCACTCTGGTGCGGAACGTGTCCTTGTGGACCTACGAAGTTCAGCAGTAACTTGATCCGAAGCTTCATGCTCATCATCATGAACTTCCTCCCCAGTCGGTGTAGGCACCACAGGAACATCTTCCCGCGCTGCGCTACTTTTCGGTTCGGAAGGAGTGACTATCACCTCATCAAGTTCCACTTTCCTCCCACTCAATTCTTTCGAGAGAAACTCTTTCTCTCGAAAGGACCCGTTCTTGGCAACAAAGATCTTGCCTTCGGATCTGAGGTAGAAGGTATACCCAATGGTTTCCTTGGGGTATCCTATGAAGACGCATTTTTCCGACTTGGGTTCGAGCTTTTCAGGTTGAAGTTTCTTGACATAAGCATTGCATCCCCAAACTTTTAGAAACGACAGCTTAGGTTTCTTCCCAAACCATAATTCATACGGTGTCGTCTCAACGGATTTCGACGGAGCCCTATTTAAAGTGAATGCGGCAGTCTCTAAATCATAGCCCCAAAATGAGAGCGGTAGATCGGTAAGAGACATCATAGATCGCACCATATCCAATAGAGTGCGATTACGACATTCGGACACACCATTTCGCTGAGGTGTTCCAGGCGGCGTGAGTTGTGAAACGATTCCACATTTCTTTAAGTGCGTACCAAATTCGTGACTTAAATATTCTCCACCATGATCTGATCGTAAGAACTTTATTTTCCTGTCACGTTGATTCTCAACCTCACTCTGAAATTCCTTGAACTTTTCAAAGGTTTCAGACTTGTGTTTCATTAGGTAGACATACCCATATCTACTTAAGTCATCAGTGAGAGTGAGAACATAACGATATCCTCCGCGAGCCTCAACACTCATTGGACCGCACACATCGGTATGTATGATTTCCAATAAATTGGTTGCTCGCTCCATTGTTCCGGAGAACGGAGTCTTGGTCATCTTATCCATGAGGCATGGTTCGCACGTGTCAAATGATTCGTAATCAAGAGACTCCAAAAGTCCATCTGCATGGAGCTTCTTCATGCGCTTGACACCAATGTGACCAAGGCGGCAGTGCCACAAGTATGTGGGACTATCGTTATCAACTTTACATCTTTTGGTATTCACACTATGAATATGTGTAACATCACGTTCGAGATTCATCAAGAATAAACCATTGACCAGCGGGGCATGACCATAAAACATATCTCTCAAATAAATAGAACAACCATTATTCTCGGATTTAAATGAGTAGCCATCTCGAATTAAACGAGATCCAGATACAATGTTCATGCTCAAAGCTGGCACTAAATAACAATTATTGAGGTTTAAAACTAATCCCGTAGGTAAATGTAGAGGCAGCGCGCCGACGGCGATCACATCGACCTTGGAACCATTCCCGACGCGCATCGTCACCTCGTCCTTTGCCAGTCTCCGCTTATTCCGTAGTTCCTGTTTTGAGTTACAAATATGAGCAACCGCACCGGTATCAAATACCCAGGAGCTACTACGAGTACTGGTAAGGTACACATCAATTACATGTATATCACATATACCTTTGGTGTTGCCGGCCTTCTTGTCCGCTAAGTATTTGGGGCAGATCCGCTTCCAGTGACCACTTCCCTTGCAATAAAAGCACTCAGTCTCAGGCTTGGGTCCATTCTTTGACTTCTTCCCGGCAACTGGCTTACCGGGCGCGGCAACTCCCTTGCCGTCCTTCTCTAAGTTCTTCTTACCCTTGCCTTTCTTGAACTTAGTGGTTTTATTCACCATCAACACTTGATGTTCCTTTTTGATCTCCACCTCCGCTGATTTCAGCATTGAATATACCTCAGGAATGGTCTTTTCCATCCCCTGCATATTGAAGTTCATCACAAAGCTCTTGCAGCTTGGTGGAAGCGACTGGAGGATTCTGTCAATGACCACGTCATCCGGGAGATTGACTCCCAGCTGAGACAAGCGGTTATGTAACCCAGACATTCTGAGTATGTTCTCACTAACAGAACTATTTTCCTCCATTTTACAGCTGAAGAACTTGTCGGAGACTTCATATCTCTCGACCCGGGCATGAGCTTGAAAAACCATTTTCAGCTCTTCGAACATCTCATATGCTCCATGCTTCTCAAAACACTTTTGGAGCCCCGGTTCTAAGCTGTAAAGCATGCCGCACTGAACGAGGGAGTAATCATCAGCATGTGATTGCCCAGCGTTCATAACGTCTTGGTTATCTGGGATGGGTGCTTCACCTAGCGGTGCTTCTAAGACATAATATTTCTTGGCAGCTATGAGGATGATCCTCAGGTTCCGGACCCAGTCCGTATAGTTGCTGCCATCATCTTTCAGCTTGGTTTTCTCTAGGAACGCGTTGAAGTTGAGGACAACGTGGGCCATTTGATCTACAAGACATATTGTAAAGATTTTAGACTAAGTTCATGATAATTAAGTTCATATAATCAAATTATTCAATGAACTCCCACTCAGATAGACATCCCTCTAGTCATCTAAGTGAAACATGATCCGAGTTAACTAGGCCGTGTCCGATCATCACGTGAGACGGACTAGTCAAGATCGGTGAACATCTCCATGTTGATCGTATCTTCTATACGACTCATGCTCGACCTTTCGGTCTTCCGTGTTCTGAGGCCATGTCTGTACATGCTAGGCTCGTCAAGTCAACCTAAGTGTATTGCGTGTGTTCCGAGGCCATGTCTGTACATGCTAGGCTCGTCAACACCCGTTGTATGCGTACGTTAGAATCTATCACACCCGATCATCACGTGGTGCTTCGAAAGAACGAACCTTCGCAACGGTGCACAGTTTGGGGGAACACTTTCTTGAAATTATTATAAGGGATCATCTTACTTACTACCGTCGTTCTAAGCAAATAAGATGCAAAACATGATAAACATCACATGCAATCAAATAGTGACATGATATGGCCAATATCATTCTGCTCCTTTGATATCCATCTTCGGGGCACCATGATCATCTTCGTCACCGGCATGACACCATGATCTCCATCATCATGATCTCCATCATTGTGTCTTCATGAAGTTGTCACGCCAACGATTACTTCTACTTCTATGGCTAACGCGTTTAGCAATAAAGTAAAGTAATTTACATGGCGTTATTCAATGACACGCAGGTCATACAAAAAATAAAGATAACTCCTATGGCTCCTGCCGGTTGTCATACTCATCGACATGCAAGTCGTGATTCCTATTACAAGAATATGATCAATCTCATACATCACATATATCATTCATCACATCTTCTGGCCATATCACATCACAAGGCACATGCTGCAAAAACAAGTTAGACGTCCTCTAATTGTTGTTGCAAGTTTTTACGTGGCTTGTATAGGTTTCTAGCAAGAACGTTTCTTACCTACGTAGAACCACAACGTGATATGCCAATTTCTATTTACCCTTCATAAGGACCCTTTTCATCGAATCCGTTCCGACTAAAGTGGGAGAGACAGACACCCGCTAGCCACCTTATGCAACTAGTGCATGTTAGTCGGTGGAACCTGTCTCACGTAAGCGTACGTGTAAGGTCGGTCCGGGCCGCTTCATCCCATAATACCGCCGAAACAAGATAAGACTAGTAGTGGCAAGAAAAATTGACAACATCTACGCCCATTACTGCTTTGTGTTCTACTCGTGCATAGTAACTACGCATAAACCTGGCTCTGATACCACTGTTGGGATCGTAGCAGAATTTTTAAAATTTCCTACGCATCACCAAGATCCATCTATGGAGTATACTAGCAACGAGGGGAAAGGAGTGCATCTACATACCCTTGTAGATCGCGAGCGGAAGCGTTCAAGTGAACGGGGTTGATGGAGTCGTACTCGCCGTGATCCAAATCACCGATGACCGAGTGCCGAACGGACGGCACCTCCGCGTTCAACACACGTACGGAGCAGCGACGTCTCCTCCTTCTTGATCCAGCAAGGGGGAAGGAGAGGTTGATGGAGATCCAGCAGCACGACGGCGTGGTGGTGGAAGTAGCGGGATCCCGGTAGGGCTTCGCCAAGCGCAAGCGGGAGGGAGAGGTGTTGCAGGGGGAGAGGGAGGCGCCAAGGGCTCGGGTACAGCAGCCCTCGCTCCCCCCTTTATATAGGCCCCCTGGAGGGGGGGGCGCCGGCCCTGGAACCCATCTACAAGGGGGGGCGGCGGCCAGGGGTGGAAACTTCCCCCCCAAGTCAAGTGGGGCGCCCCCCACCCCCAGGGTTTCCAACCCTAGACGCAGGGGGAGGCCCATGGGGGGCGCCCCAGCCCACTAAGGGCTGGTTCCATTCCCACTTCAGCCCATGGGGGCCTCCGGGATAGGTGGCCCCACCCGGTGGACCCCCGAGACCCTTCCGGTGGTCCCGGTACAATACCGATAACCCCCGAAACTTTCCCGGTGGCCGAAACTGGACTTCCTATATATAATTCTTCACCTCCGGACCATTCCGGAACTCCTCGTGACGTCCGGGATCTCATCCGGGACTCCGAACAACTTTCGGGTTTCCACATACTAATATCTCTACAACCCTAGCGGCACCGAACCTTATGTGTGTAGACCCTACGGGTTCGGGAGACATGCAGACATGACCGAGACGCCTCTCCGGTCAATAACCAACAGCGGGATCTGGATACCCATGTTGGCTCCCACATGTTCCACGATGATCTCATCGGATGAACCACGATGTCGAGGATTCAATCAATCCCGTATACAATTCCCTTTGTCAATCGGTACGTTACTTGCCCGAGATTCGATCGTCGGTATCCCAATACCTTGTTCAATCTCGTTACCGGCAAGTTACTTTACTCGTACCATAATGCATGATCCCGTGGCTAACTCCTTAGTCACATTGAGCTCATTATGATGATGCATTACCGAGTGGGCCCAGAGATACCTCTTCGTCATACGGAGTGACAAATCCCAGTCTCGATCCGTGCCAACCCAACAGACACTTTCGGAGATACCCGTAGTGCACCTTTATAGTCACCCAGTTACGTTGTGACGTTTGGTACACCCAAAGCACTCCTACGGTATCCGGGAGTTGCACGATCTCATGGTCTAAGGAAATGATACTTGACATTGGAAAAGCTCTAGCAAACGAACTACACGATCTTTTGTGCTATGCTTAGGATTGGGTCTTGTCCATCACATCATTCTCCTAATGATGTGATCCCGTTATCAATGACATCCAATGTCCATAGTCAGGAAACCATGACTATCTGTTGATCAACGAGCTAGTCAACTAGAGGCTTACTAGGGAAATGTTGTGGTCTATGTATTCACACATGTATTACGATTTCCGGATAACACAATTATAGCATGAACAATAGACAGTTATCATGAACAAAGAAATATAATAATAACCATTTATTATTGCCTCTAGGGCATATTTCCAACAGGAGGTCCCGTCGCGCCGTCGATGCAACAGACTGGTCCGGTCGCGCCACGGAAGCAGCAGAGATGTCTTGCAGCACCGCGAATGCAGCAGAGATGTCCTCCTGCGTCGCAGCGGCCTGGGAAAATCTCTCGCGGGCAGGCGAGGACTCTTACAGGCGCATGCATGTGATCGTCCATAGCCAGATGGATCAGATCTCCGGCTGGATGAAGCTGTAGGACGAGTTGAATGCCTTGTTTGAAAAACTCCGGGCCGAGCGCGACCTGCTGAGGGCGAAGATAGTTGAAAGGGCGGAGCAGGCAGAGGAGACCACTGCCTTGTTGAAGATGATGGGCGTCATCGTCAAGCAACTTATGGACGAGAATGCCATGCTCCGCATCGAGCGCGAAAGGCTGGTGGAGGACTCCGCGGTTGCTTCCGAGCAGCATATGAAGGACATGAAACTGATGAAAGAGATCATCACCGCTCGCGGCGAGAACTAGTCTCCGCGACATGTAGTGCATCAAGAAAGTAGAGATCAGCGAGCCAGATTGTTGTATGCATCTTCCTTCTTCTTTTGCCCTTGTGTATTTCGGGCATAGCCGCATGTGGCTTTTTTAGTTATCTTCCTAGATATGTAAGACAATTATTATCCATTGTCATCGTCCTTATATTCATCATGCTTGCTATAAGTCGCAGTCGATGCTATATAGGTCCGTCGGATCTTACATCAAGATCCGTGCAAAACTTTCTTTTCAGATTTTCACTTTTCTCTCTTAAATCTCAATCCAGTGAGACATAGCCACGCCATGAAATAGGGGCTCGGGCGCCATTAGTGGAGACGTTGGGAGGGAGGTGCGTGGCGGATAGAGGTCAAAGGGCTCTCCTCCCGATGAGCACGCGCAGGGGTCTGATCGCACGCCTCCCGTACTCAAATAGCTACCCCGCATGGCACCTCCTAGCCAATATAAAAAGGGACGCGTTGGCGACACGTAATTGGTAAGTAGAACGCCCATGGTTTCATAATAGTTGTGTTTCCGATTTGTAACGTGACAACACTTGTTCCAAAATGACTTTGTTGATTTTTAATGTGTGCGCCTTCGCAAATCAGACAGAAAAATTACCACATCATGTTGGTGCCATGTCATGACACCATGCCAAGTTTTATGATTTACAGGCGTGTTTTGGATTTACATGAATTAAAAAACCAAGTTTCTCAATCTTTTCGGCCGAGGCACGACGCCCAGATGTTTGAATTTCATTCCCATTTCTTGCATGGGACCTAGAAATTCACCCAAGGACACACATGTGATTTTTCAACCAACTTTGGTGCACTGGAGCATGTGCTTGTAGTTCAAATTTGAATTATGCACATTAAATGCCCAGAAATTCAATTGATGTATCAAAAAGGCCAAACGAACCAGGAATAATTCCAAAATTTAGCACGATACTTCTATTTGGTGTAATCTGCCTGTGTAAACAAATTAAGGCGGGATAAGGCAGTGCACGTATGTTGTTTCGCACACGGAGGTGACACGTTCCCTCTCGAAACCATGAGCCTTCTTGAGAGAAGCTCCGGTTTGCAAGTAGCTTATACCAAAGCTTGTCCCAATTCCGCCAAAAAAATTACCGCAGCATGTTGGTGCCCTGTCATGACACCATGGCAAGTTTCATGATTTTCAGGCGTGTTTTGGATTTACATGAATTAAAAAACCAAGTTTCTCAATCTTTCCGGCCGAGCCACGACGCCCAGATGTTTGAATTTCATTCTCATTTCTTGCATGGGACCTAGAAATTCACCCAAGGACACACATGTGATTTTTCAACCAACTCTGGTGCACTGGGGCATGTGCTTGTAGTTCAAATTTGAATTATGCACATTAAATGCCTAGAAATTCAATTAATGTATAAAAAAGGTCAAACGAACCCGGAATAATTCAAAAATTTAGCACGATACTTCTATTTGGTCTAATCTGCCTGTGTAAACAAATTAAGGCGGGAGAAGGCAGTGTATGCATGTCATTTCGCACACGGAGGTGACACGTTCCCTCTCGGAACCACGAGCCTTCTTGAGAGCAGCTCCGGTTTGCAAGCAGCTTATACCAAAGCTTGTCCCAATTCGGCCAAAAAATTACCGCAGCATGTTGGTGCCATGTCATGACACCATGCCAGGTTTCATGGTTTTCAGGCGTGTTTTGGATTTACATGAACTAAAAACCAAGTTTCTCAATCTTTTCGGCCGAGCCACGACCCCCAGATGTTTGAATTTCATTCCCATTTCTTGCATGGGACCTAGAAATTCACCCAAGGACACACATGTGATTTTTCAACCAACTTTGGTGCACTGGAGCATGTGCTTGTAGTTCAAATTTGAATTATGCACATTAAATGCCCAGAGATTCAATTAATGCATAAAAAGGCCAAACGAACCCGGAATAATTCCAAAATTTAGCACGATACTTCTATTTGGTCTAATCTGCCTATGTAACAAATTAAGGCGGGAGAAGGCAGTGTACGTATGTCGTTTCGCACACGGAGGTGACACGTTCCCTCTCGGAACCACGAGCCTTCTTGAGAGAAGCTCCGATTTGCAAGCAGCTTATACCAAAGCTTGTCCCAATTCGGCCAAAAAAATTACCGCAGCATATTGGTGCCATGTCGTGACAGCATGCAAAGTTTCATGATTTTCAGGCGTGTTTTGGATTTACATGATTAAAAAAACCAAGTTTCTCAATCTTTCCGGCCGAGCCACGATGCCCAGATGTTTGAATTTCATTCCCATTTCTTGCATGGGACAAGAACGGTCTGGAAAACCATCCTCGTGCCATTTAGTAAATTCTCATGCCTTTTACAAGGAATGGACAGATATTTCGAGGAAATGTGTGGCAATAGTCAACCATAAACGCGTTGTTTATTGGGTAACTGATACGTCTCCAACGTATCTATAATTTATGAAGTATTCATGCTATTATATTATCTGTTTTGGATGTTTATGGGCCTTATTAAACACTTTTATATTATTTTTGGGACTAACCTATTAACCGGAAGCCCAGCCCAAATTGTTGTTTTCTTGCCTATTTCAGTGTTTCGAAGAAAAGGAATATCAAACGGAGTCCAAACAGAATGAAACCTTCGGGAGAGTTATTTTTGGAACGAAAGCAATCCAGGAGACTTGGAGTAGACGTCAGGGATGCTTCGAGGTGGCCACGAGGCAGGGAGGCGCGCCTGCCCCCCTGGGCGCGCCCCACCCTCGTGGGCACCTCGTGGCTCCCCTGACCGACTTCTTTTGCCTATATATGCCCATATACCATAAAACCATCGCGGAACAGAATAGATCGGGAGTTCTGCTGCCGCAAGCCTCTGTAGCCACCAAAAACCAATCGGGGCCCTGTTCCGGCACCCTGCCGGAGGGGGGAACCCTCACCGGTGGCCATCTTCATCATCCCGGCGCTCTCCATGACGAGGAGGGAGTAGTTCACCCTCGGGGCTGAGGGTATGTACCAGTAGCTATGTGTTTGATCTTTCTCTCTCGTGTTCTTGAGGTGGTACAATCTTGATGTATCGCGAGCTTTGCTATTATAGTTGGATCTTATGATGTTTCTCCCCCTCTACTCTCTTGTAATGGATTGAGTTTTCCCTTTGAAGTTATCTTATTGGATTGAGTCTTTAAGGATTTGAGAACACTTGATGTATGTCTTGCATGTGCTTATCTGTGGTGACAATGGGATATCACGTGATCTACTTGATGTATGTTTTGGTGATCAACTTGCGGGTTCTGTGACCTCGTGAACTTATGCATAGGGGTTGGCACACGTTTTCGTCTTGACTCTCCGGTAGAAACTTTGGGGCACTCATGGAAGTAGTTTGTGTTGGTTGTATAGATGAATCCGAGATTGTGTGATGCATATCGTATAATCATACCCACGGATACTTGAGGTGACAATGGAGTATCTAGGTGACATTAGGGTTTTGGTTGATTTGTGCCTTAAGGTGTTATTCTAGTACAAACTCTATGATAGATTGAACGGAAAGAATAGCTTCGTGTTATTTTACTACAGACTCTTGAATAGATCGAGCAGAAAGAATAACTTTGAGGTGGTTTCGTACCCTACAATAATCTCTTCGTTTGTTCTCCACTATTAGTGACTTCGGAGTGACTCTTTGTTGCATGTTGAGGGATAGTTATATGATCCAATTATGTTATTATTGTTGATAGAACTTGCACTAGTGACAGTATGAACCCTAGGCCTTGTTTCAATGCATTGCAATACCGTTTGTGCTCACTTTTATCATTAGTCACCTTGCTGTTTTTATATTTCCAGATTACAAAAACCTATATCTACCATCCATATTGCACTTGTATCACCATCTCTTCGCCGAACTAGTGCACCTATACAATTTACCATTGTATTGGGTGTGTTGGGGACACAAGAGACTCTTTGTTATTTGGTTGCAGGGTTGCTTGAGAGAGACCATCTTCATCCTACGCCTCCCACGAATTGATAAACCTTAGGTCATCCACTTGAGGGAAATTTGCTACTGTCCTACAAACCTCTGCACTTGGAGGCCCAACAACGTCTACAAGAAGAAGGTTGCGTAGTAGACATCAAGCTCTTTTCTGGCGCCGTTGCCGGGGAGGTGAGTGCTTGAAGGTATATCTTTAGATCTTGCAATCGAATCTTTTTGTTTCTTGTTTTATCACTAGTTTAATCTATAAAAGAAAACTACAAAAAATGGAATTGAGTTTGCCTCATACGCTTCATCTTTTTAATATCTTTCGTGAAAATGACTGAAAGGAAAATTGTGCTCAATTGCTAGAATAAGAATGCATTAAAATGTTTGGTACTAGATCTTTGTATGATGAGCATGATTGCAATGTTGTTAGTATGAACTTCTTAAATACCCATGATGCTAATGATATGCAAAGCCACAAGCTTGGGGAAGCTATGTTTGATGAAGATGATACTTTTTGTCCCCCAAGTTTTGATGAGCAAATTAATTATGATGAAAGAATGCCTCCTATTTATGATGAATATTGTGATGACACGTATGCTATAAAGAATAAAGATAACCATGAAACTTGTCATCATGATTTTAATTTTCAATTGGATTATGCTTCACATGATAGTTATTTTGTTGAGTTTGCTCCCACTACTATTCATGAGAAGAAATTTGCTTATGTGGAGAGTAATAAAAATTCTATGCCTATGGTTCATGAAAAGAATGCTTTATACGATAGTTATATTGTTGAATTCATTCATGATGCTACTGAAAATTATTATGAGGGAGGAACATATGCTTGTAGGAATTGCAATAATATCAAGTTTCCTCTCTATGTGCTTAAAGTCTTAAGGTTATGCTTGCTTTGCCCTCCTATGCTAGTTGATTATTGTTCCCATAAGTTGTTTGCTCACAAAATCCCTATGCATAGGAAGTGGGTTAGACTTAAATGTGCTAGTCATATTCTTCATGATGCTCCCTTTATGTTTCAATTCTTATCTTTTATGTGAGCATCTTTGAAATCATCATGCCAGCTAGGGGTGTTAAACTTTAGCGCTTGTTGGGAGGCAACCCAATTTTATTTTTGTTCTTTGCTTTTGTTCCTGTTTAGTATTAAATAATTCATCTAGCCTCTGTTTAGATGCGGTTTTATGTTTTAATTAGTGTTTGTGCCAAGTAGAACCTTTGGGAAGACTTGGGTGAAGTTTATATGATCTTGCTGTAAAAAACAGAAACTTTAGCGCTCACGAGATTAGCTGCCATTTTTTGCTGGAGAGTGCTTTTAGGTTGATTATTTTTTCAGATGATTAATAGAAAAATTCCTCAGGTCCACCAATTTATTTCAGAATTTTTGGAGTTCAGAAATATACGTTTGATACAGATTACTACATACTGTTCTGTTTTTGACAGATTCTGTTTTCTATGTGTTGTTTGCTTATTTTGATGAATCTATGAGTAGTATCGGAGGGTATGAACCATAGAGAAGTTGGAATACAGTAGATATTACACCAACATGAATTTAGATTGAGTTCACAACAGTACCTAAGTGGTGGTTTTATTTTCTTATACTAACGGAGCTTACGAGTTTTTTGTTGAGTTTTGTGTTGTGAAGTTTTCAAGTTTTGGGTAAAGATTCGACGGACTATGGAATAAGGAGTGGCAAAAGCCTAAGATTGGGGATTCCCAAGGCACCCCAAGGTAATATTCAAGGACAACCAAGAGACTAAGCTTGGGGATGCCCCGGAAGGCATCCCCTCTTTCGTCTTCGTTCATCAGTAACTTTACTTGGCGCTATATTTTTATTCACCACATGATATGTGTTTTGCTTGGAGCGTCATTTTCTTTTTTTAGTATTTGCTTGCTGTTATTTATAATACTCTTTTGCATCTCTATTTTCAATAAAAATGTCCAGGATAGCCTTTACCATGCTTATTTTGCAAGTATACATGTTGCTGTTTCAAAACAGAAAGTTTACCGCTGTCACAAAAATTCCTAGAAAAGTCAGAATGTGATAAAATGTTGAAACCTTTTGCATAATAAGCTCTGATAAATTTACTAAAGTGGGAATTTTCTTTCATAATTTTTGTAGTTAGGGAAGTATGATGAATCTTGCATTCTTTACAGACTGTACTGTTTTGGCAGATTGCTGTTATGTTTGCATTGTTTGCATATGTTTGCTTGTTTAATGATTCTATTTGAGGATAGGAGTATTAAATATGCAGAGACATTTAGTATGCAATGTTGAATAATAATTTTAGTAATTTTTTACAGTAGAGTATGATAAGGTTTTTGCATTGGTTTATACTAACTTACCTCACGAGTTCTTGTTGAGTTTGGTGTGGATGAAGCTTTTGAGATTTAGGAAACCGAGATATAAAAGGAATTAAGGAGACTCAAAAGCTCAAGCTTGGGGATGCCCAAGGCACCCCAAGATAATATTTCAAGAAGTCTCAAGCATCTATGCTTGGGGACGCCCCGGTTGGCATCCCACCTTTCTTCTTCAACAATTATCGGTTAGTATCGGTTGAGCCTAAGTTTTTGCTTCTTCACATGAGTTGTGCTATCCTTCAAATGTCATTTTATTTTGTTTTGCTTGCTGTTTGAATAATATCCCAAGATCTGAAATTCTTAAATGGGAGAGAGTCTTCACATAGCTACATAATTATTTAACTACTCATTGATCTTCACTTATATCTTTTTGGAGTAGTTTGTCATTTACTCGCGTGCTTCACTTATATCCTATGAGTAAATGGTTGAATGAATTGAATATCATAAATCTGAAATTATATATGTTTCATATGCTTATCCCATGGGGAGTAATGACTTTACATATAAGAAGTAGAGGTGGTAAATTTATTGAAGGTTAGCAAACATTGTATTGGTCACTTGAACAATTCATGAAAGAATATTGAAGGAAGAGAGATTTCACATATAATATACTATCTTGGACATCTTTTGTAATTGTGAGCACTCATTAAAATATGACATGTTAAAAGGTTGATGTTGGACAAGGAAGACAACGTAATGGGTTATGCTTTCTTACATCCAAAATAAAGTATATTTTCATGGATCACCCAACATGTTGAGCTTGCCTTTCCCCCTCATGCTAGCCAAATTCTTTGCACCAAGTAGAGATACTACTTGTGCTTCCAAACATCCCTTAAACCAGTATTACCATGAGAGTCCACCATACCTACCTATGGATTGAGTAAGATCCTTCAAGTAAGTTGTCATCGGTGCATGCAATAAAAATTGCTCTCTAAATATGTATGAGAAAATAAGCTTTATATGATCTTGTGATATGGAAGCAATAAAAGCGACGGACTGCATAATAAAGGTCCCTATCACAAGTGGCAATATAAAGTGACGTTCCCTCGCATTAAGATTTTGTGCATCCAACTATAAAAGCGCATGGCAACCTCTGCTTCCCTCTGCGAAGGGCCTATATTTTATTCTTGTCTTATACCTTATGCAAGAGTCGTGGTGATCTTCACCTTTCCTTTTTACATTTTATCCTTTGGCAAGCACATTGTGTTGGAAAGATCCTGATATATATATATATATATATATATATATATATATATATATATATATATATATCCAATTGGATGTAAGGCATCATGAGCTATTATTGTTGACATTACCCTTGAGGTAAAAGGTTGGGAGGCGAATCTATAAGCCCCTATCTTTCTCTATGTCTGATTAAAACTTTGAACCCATAAATATCGCGTGAGTGTTAGCAATTGTGAAAGACTAAATGATAGTTGAGTATGTGAAGTTTGCTGAATCAAAGCTCTGACATAGACTCTTCCTGAAAATAAGATAAATTGTAATTGTTTGATGACTAATAACACGGTTTGTTAGTTTTGAAGAAAGTTTATGATCTATACTTTAACATGTGAATAGCTTGTTACTTGATCATGAGAAGCTTTATGATATAAGCTACTGTTATGACATATAATGATGCTAGAAAAGGTGATTGAAATTATCATTGATCCAACTTGTGCACCTGCTAGCATTCACACTTCATAAATTATTTCTTTTATCATTTACCTACTCGACGACCAGCAGGAATCAAGCTTGGGGATGCTAATATGTCTCCAACGTATCTATAGTTTATGAAGTATTCATGCTATTATATTATCTGTTTTGGATGTTTATGGGCCTTATTAAACACTTTTATATTATTTTCAGGACTAACCTATTAACCGGAGGCCCAGCCCAAATTGCTGTTTTCTTGCCTATTTCAGTGTTTCAAAGGAAAGGAATATCAAACGGAGTCCAAACGGATGAAACCTTCGGGAGAGTTATTTTTGGAACGGAAGCAATCCAGGAGACTTGGAGTAGACGTCAGGGAAGCTTCGAGGTGGCCACGAGGCAAGGAGGCGCGCCTGCCCCTGGACGCGCCCCCACCCTCATGGGCCCCTCGTGGCTCCCCTGACCGACTTCTTTCGCCTATATATGTCCATATACCCTAAAAACATCGGGGAACTGAATAGATCGGAAGTTCCACCGCCGCAAGCCTCTGTAGCCACCAAAAACCAATCGGGACCCTGTTCCGGCACCCTGCCGGAGGGGGGAACCCTCACCGGTGGCCATCTTCATCATCCCGACGCTCTCCATGATGAGGAGGGAGTAGTTCACCCTCGAGGCTGAGGGTATGTACCAGTAGCTATGTGTTTGATCTTTCTCTCTCGTGTTCTTGAGGTGGTACGATCTTGATGTATCGCGAGCTTTGCTATTATAGTTGGATCTTATGATGTTTCTCCCCCTCTACTCTCTTGTAATGGATTGAGTTTTCCCTTTGAAGTTATCTTATCGGATTGAGTCTTTAAGGATTTGAGAACACTTGATGTATGTCTTGCATGTGCTTATCTATGGTGACAATGGGATATCACGTGATCTACTTGATGTATGTTTTGGTGATCAACTTGCGGGTTCCGTGACCTCGTGAACTTATGCATAGGGGTTGGCACACGTTTTCATCTTGACTCTCCGGTAGAAACTTTGGGGCACTCTTAGAAGTACTTTGTGTTGGTTGAATAGATGAATCCGAGATTGTGTGATGCATATCGTATAATCATACCCATGGATACTTGAGGTGACAATGGAGTATCTAGGTGACATTAGGGTTTTGGTTGATTTGTGCCTTAAGGTGTTATTCTAGTACAAACTCTATGATAGATTGAACGGAAAGAATAGCTTCGTGTTATTTTACTACGGACTCTTGAATAGATCGAGCAGAAAGAATAACTTTGAGGTGGTTTTGCACCCTACAATAATCTCTTCGTTTGTTCTCCGCTATTAGTGAATTTGGAGTGACTCTTTGTTGCATGTTGAGGGATAGTTATATGATCCAATTATGTTATTATTGTTGAGAGAACTTGCATAGTGAAAGTATGAACCCTAGGCCTTGTTTCAACGCATTGCAATACCGTTTGTGCTCACTTTTATCATTAGTTACCTTGCTGTTTTTATATTTTCAGATTACAAAAACCTATATCTACCATCCATATTGCACTTGTATCACCATCTCTTCGCCGAACTAGTGCACCTATACAATTTACCATTGTATTGGGTGTGTTGGGGACACAAGAGACTCTTTGTTATTTGGTTGCAGGGTTGCTTGAGAGAGACCATCTTCATCCTACGCCTCCCACGGATTGATAAACCTTAGGTCATCCACTTGAGGGAAATTTGCTACTGTCCTACAAACCTCTGCACTTGGAGGCCCAACAACGTCTACAAGAATAAGGTTGCGTAGTAGACATCAGTAACAACTATACAAAAAATGAAATAAATGCTTGAAAAACATGACTCCTGGCGTGGTGCCATGGTATGGCCTCACCATGCCCTGGTAAAAATTTGAGAATGTTATCCTTATGTCGTCATGCACGCCTTTCATAAATCAAACCATCATCAAGGAAGTATCATGGTTTCGAGAGGGAAATCACCAGGATCGAAGGGGGATCCAAATTTCTTTTGTCCTTTGTCCATGAGTTTTTTCTAAGATGAACATACACCCTGCAAATCACCACGTTCAAATTTGACACTTTTCCGGGTTGATTTACCATATTTAGGGGATTATGTGCATTTTCTAGGCATTAATGCACATAATTCAAGTTCAAACAATCGGTGCATGAAAGGGTGCACAAGAACAGTCTGGAAAACGATGCTCGCGCCATTTAGTAAATTCTCATGCCTTTTACAAGGAATGGATAGATATTACGATGAAATGTGTGGCAATAGTCAACCACAAACGTTTGTTTATTGGGTTTTCAACTATAGAAAAAATGAAATAAATGATTGAAAAACATGACGCCTGGCATGGTGCCACGGTATGACCTCACCATGCCCTGGTGAAAATTTGAGAAGGTTTGGCTTATGTCGTCATGCACGCCCTTCATAAATTGAACCATCGCCGGGGAAGTTCCATGTTTTCGAGAGGGAAATCACCAAAATTGAAGGGGAATCTAAATTTTCTTTGTTCTTTGCCCTGGAGTTTTTTTTCTTACGAAGAACATACACCCTGCAAATCACCTTGTTCAAATTTGGCATTTTTCCGGGCTCATTTACCATATTTAAGGGATTATGTGCATTTTCTAGGCATTTGGCGCATATAAATCCAATCCAGCTACAGCAGCACGGATGTGATGTGAGGGACGTGGATTGTCGTTCGATCGCGGCGCATCCTACGGTTCACACGTGCGATCCGCGTGACTGGGGTTCCAGCCAATCATAACGCCACACACAATAGCCTCAGCGCACACTGTTTCTGGAAGCAGCCGAGATGAACTGTGTGTGATAATGAATGAGCAAAATTGTAAGGGAAGCCAAATTTCCTTTGTCGTTTGTCGTTGAGCTCTTAAAAACCATCGCACTGTACGGTTGCCCGGCCCCTCCGTCCCAGAGCTCTCTCCAAGCGTCATTCCTGGCACCGCGGCGCACAGTAACTGGTAAGGAAGCGATGGCATCCCACGGCGCCGCGTTCCTCGCCGCCCATGACCACACACATGGTAAGGAAGCGATGGCATCTCGCCGCGCCGAGTTCATCGCCGCCGGCGGTCACACAGTTACGTGGGCGGACTTTGAGGCTGCCATGGCCGAATGGGCGATGGATCTAGAGGCGGCCAAAGCCACACAGGAGGATCGGAAAAGGCAGAAAGCAGTCAAGAAAAGAGAGTCCCGCTGCCGCAAGAAAGAAGAGGCCGCACACCGTGATGAGGAGAGCTTGGCAGAGATCGAAGCACGGTTGGTTGCCGCCTACAAGGCCGGGAAGGAGAACGCCGACGTCTGGCCAGCATGCCCCGATGGCAGCATGTGAGAAGTAGTTTAAGTTTGTAGTATTAGAGCAAATTACCAGTAGTAATTTAAATTTGTAGTATTAACGTACAATGAGCATCCTTTAAGGGCTTTGAGCGTTGATTAGCATGTGTGACCGTGTGCGCTTTTTTGTGTTAATCATTAGAAGATCACAAAACACACGGTTTCTATGCCGTAGCCGTGTGCGTTTTTTTGCGTTAATGATCCGTAAGTCTGTTACCTGTGCGATGGTTCCTAATCAACCAGGCGTACCATTGACCGAAAAAATTCGACTACACATGTACATTTTTTTGGAGACGGGAACTGCCAATTTTCTGTTTTCCCGCACACGAGTATTTTACGCGCTTGATCTCCGTTGTGTGTTTCCCCCGCCCAAGTTTGAAGTTTCACGGCGAAATTTTCATTAGGCGCGCGATTTCAGAATTTATTCCTCCAACCACATCCCCACCCATCAAATTTCCTCAGTATCTCCCCCAGCCCCCCACTTACCCCCTCCCCCCTGCCTCCCCCTACCGGCAGCTCAAACCGTCGCCGCCGCAACCACAGCTTCAACCACATCTACGTTCTGCTCGGATCTAGTCAGGTAACTCACCGATCTCTATCACGGCCCCGACCTGATTGCTTAAATCGTGTCTGCGAAACATCCTCATGCCTCCAAATCCCCACCGTCCCTACCTCCAGAGCATCGCCGCGCAAGCCGAACCACATATCACGTGGAGGTCGAGGAGCTGCTGGCGGTCCATGGCGCGATAGCCACTGCGCGTGTTGACCGGAGGAACACCTCGCCTCCGCCGTCGCCGACATGGTGCAGGCTCTAGTCGAGAAGAAGTGCCCCGACGACTACCCCCCAGGACTTAACAGGTATGATATGACTAGCTAAATCTTACCAATACCACTTGCAATGGCTATGTTTTGTACGGTTGATGTATTAAGCATGTCCGTGCCTTGTTTATTTCAGTATTGCACACTGTGTGATGTTCAAGTATTAACTGTTCAGTTCAATTTCACCAATACCAGCAACAAACTTTGCTACCATGCTACTCTCCACAATGAAGATATACTAGAGATGCTGCCCATTTGCTATTTTTGGTGGATGCTAACCTTGTTGTACTTAACATGCCTATCCATGTACTTACGCAGGGCCATAACGGGCGATGCTGTTGTTTGCCATCGAGGTTAGCTGCATCCCATGTCTTACAGTATTTTACATCATTCTGCACCATTGATGAATCCTACGAAGGCACGCTTCATGGTGGGTTGAACTCGGGCGGGACTTGCACGCTGAGCCATCTTGATGATGTCGGTGTAGATGTCCGGCTCAAGGCCCGGTTCGCCGACCTTGCCAATGAAGACATGAATTCCGCGAAGGGGACCCGGTACCCGTACTCGATTGACCCGGCCTCGAGGCCCCAGCCCGCATCGTCGATGTAGAGCTTGCCGCGACGACTCTTGGTCATCCGGCCCACAACGTATCCCTTGAGTCCTTCGAAGTTGCCCTTTAAGAACTCGAAACTGTCATGCGATAGCCCCACGGTGGGCGCCAACTGTCGTGGAATTGTCACGTCAGATGTCCTAGTGTGAGGACTTAGTCGTGGAGCCATCGCAACAAGATTAGCTTAAAGGGGTTAAACCGGACAAAGGACACGGGGAGTTTTATACTGGTTCGGCCCCTTGCGATGAAGGTAAAAGCCTAATCTAGTTGAGGTGGAATTGCTAGGGTTTCGATAACCAGGGAGCGAATACGTGTAACTGGCTCTCGAGTTGTTGTTTTCTGCCCCTAAACCGCCGCCGAGTCGTCCCTTTGAATACACAGGTTGACGCCCGTCGATTTACAGGATCCCGGGCCGGTTCATAAACGTGTCCGACCCGGTATCTATTCTTTCCTATCTTACATTACAAGTCATACGCCTATGGCGGTTTATGTCTATGGGCCCTAACACGCCTCTCGGCTTTGGGCTTCCTTGTTAAATCTCCTTTATAAGTCATCGTCTTCTATAGCTTCATGGGCTTCAATACTGGCGATCTCTCTAAGGGTAAACCGGCCCCTCCTGGGCGGTTTATACCTAGTAGTTATATCCCCAACATTAGGCCCCAGGTTGATTTGAACTTGTTCAGATCAATCTTCGATACTTAGAAAAAATCCCTCCTTCATTTCTTTCACAAGATTTTTATAACTCGCCATGACGTCATCCTCTGAAGTCATGATAACTCGCCGTGACGTCACCTGCCATTAAATCTTCATAGAACCCAAATCTTTAAATGTATCCTCCTTTCTTTAATAGATCTCCGGAAATCGAGGCGCCTGTGCACCTACAAATCCACTTTTTTGGTCTCCTCGATTCCTGTGCCTGTCCTTTATCCATTCGTCTTATAAATAGACCGGAGGGTTCCTTTTTTCTTTTCCCCCCTTCATGCCTCTTCGCTTCATCGTCATCCTCGCGATGCCCGAACCTTCGACCTTGGCCGCCGCCGTCAACCTTCGACTGCTGCACTAACCTTGGCCGCTGCATCGACCTGAACGTACCAAAGCTCCTCCGTGCGCCGCGCTGCTCAACAGCCTCAGTAAGTCTCCCCTTTCTCTTACCATAGATCTGCACTTAGGGTTTCCCTCAAGTTCTTCGGTAGTTCATCTCCGTTCTTCTTTGTTTCCTCTGTCTTGTAGTTTTTGATGCAAAGTATAGTACTTACTATGTGCAGTACTGAGTTTAGCACTCATTTTTATTATTTGAAGGCCTCCCCTTTTGCTAGAGATCCCATCTAAATCCATGAACTGCTCCGCTGTCACAACTTAGGGTTGCAGATTTATCTTCATTTTTGAACTGTTGTAGATCCAAATTTATAACGTCAATATGGGAAACCTGTTTCTGCAACACTTAGCAATTTTTCACTCATAGATCTGAAAATTGGCAGCTGTGCGGGCGGTTTAACCTTTGAATCATAACCCGCCGGTATATCATTAGTCCCCTCTTAAACCGCCAATCGCTTATCTATGCAAGCTGATAATGTGTATATCCGGTTTATAACACCTGCATGTTTGACCATACCTGCCCTGTTACCTTTAACAATTGATCATGATTTCTTAAACCGGCACCAATCTTCCATTAGGTCTTGTTTGATAAATGGCGAAACAATTTTATGCTTGCAACTGGGTTCCCTCCCGGGTTACGGAGGAACAACTGAACGGATATGTTGCAACCAGCACTTTAGCAAAAAAGGAAGTCATCCACTGGAGAGTCCCTGGTCCAGAAAATCCTCCTGAACCCAAGGATGGAAAGGTGGTTGTGTTTGTTGATCATCTGGGCCGAGGGTTTAGCCCGCTCCGATCAAAAAAAATTCGTGATGTGCTTGCCAGCTTCCAACTCCGCCCCCAAGATATTGGACCAAACTCCGTGTCCAATATTTGCAATTTTCAAGTGTTTTCTGAGGCTTATCTGCAAGAAGAACCTTCTGTCAAGTTATTCAGAGACTTCTTTTACCTAAACCGCCGTACGGAATTTACAGATGGGCCCAACACTGAACTTGGTGGCATTTCAATCCAAAAAGAAAGGATGTCAGTTTCCCTCACGCCAAGCATCATAGTCACCCAAAAGACTGGAATCAGACTTGGTTCTATTGTCAAGACACCTCTCCAGCTGGCCAAAATCCTCTGCCGGGTTATCGTGCCCACCGGCTTACCAACACACATGCATTTCCCCAACGGCTGAGCACTAAGGAGCGGTCCAAATATGCCCCACAGCTTTCAAAGCTTAGGGCTTTTGTAGCAAATGGGCTGACAAGCGTCGATTTCGTTCGATGCTGGGTATCATGGAGCATTCTGCCTTTAAGCTGCCGCCCCGGTTTAATGTGCGAGTACACAGGGGATTTAAAAGACCCTTAGCGGCACATTGATATCCAGCTAAGTGATGATGAGGTTACTGAAGCGGTCAAGAAAATGTTGGATG
Source organism: Triticum aestivum (assembly GCF_018294505.1). NCBI lineage: Eukaryota > Viridiplantae > Streptophyta > Magnoliopsida > Poales > Poaceae > Triticum > Triticum aestivum. The sequence goes on from NC_057808.1 coordinate 407,676,892, forward strand.
AACCGGTGGCTGAATGCAGCAAAATAGGGCTTAGCCCCTTCTGTGTGTCCAATAAACTGCCAGCCGTAAGAATTGTATCACTCTTGTTTTTAATCCGTCCCCTTTAAGTACTTTATTGTAACCTTTGTTAATCCTTGCAGGGTGATGATCCCTTCTGGAAGGGAAACCGCGGGATAAAGGTTGTTAAGACCAAGGTTGTGAAGAAACCTGCGAAGAAGAAAACTGCTGAATCCTCCGACCTGAATATTGATGAAGATCATGATAATCTTGAGTCAGAGGTAGAACTTGATTCTCTTGGTTCTTTTTTCATACACCTCATTGACAATGATCATTATCAGGATGATGCGGAGGCTAGCCATGCTGGTGGCATAGAGGTAATTACTCTTTCTTCTGACTCAAATCCGCTGCCAACACCGAAAACCCGTCAAACAATCCGGAAAGTAAGATTTTCAAACCCTCTAGCTTATTTGGATCCACACTTTCTTGTCAAGACACAGCAGCATGAAGCTCACCGCACGACCTGGCACAGTGGCCAAGTGGTTACCTCCTCCGGTTTACCGAACACTCCGGTTCGTAAATGTCCCAAGGCAGGTTATTCCCGACAACCTCTTAATCCGTCTGACTCGAATTATCAGGGAACCTCCCATTCTTCTTCCGGCGAGTCAACAGGGACGCAGCTTCCAACCCTTAAAACGGTTCCTGGGTGAGCAGATTTTACTAACCCGTCGTACCCTTATATTCTCAATCCTTGCACTGTTCTGATGCACACTTGTTATTTTCCAGGGCCCAAGCTAGAGCCAGTAAGAAGGCCAAAGTGAGTAAACCGGCTGAAGACCCCATTCGGTCTGAACCGAAAAAGACTCCTGAGCCGTCACACCCAGATGTTGAAAACACACCTGATGATCCGCCGTTGCTGAATCAAGAGACTGAAGCTGCGCACATGGATATTGATCCGATGAGTCATGATGATAACCCGCCAAGCCCAACTAAAGGTGCTGATGACGATGTAGTCATTACTAGCCTTGGTTATTCCTCTCCTGGCAACCCCATAGCGCTGTCTAAGCACAACACCAAAGAAGAAAAAACTGCTGTTGACAAGGGCAAATGGAAGGCAGACTTGGACAGTTATGCTCATCTCAGCGCTCAAGACATTCACTCTGGGTTTTTGAACCGTCTCTACACAAGCCGTGACTATGAAGCCGGCTTAGTGAATATGATGAAGGAGCGATATGAGGTAAATGCCGCTTTAACTCTGCATAAAGATTTTTTCCTTATGTCCTGTTTTATATTATCAACTCCAGTAGCCCCCAAGGGCCAGTTTATAATACCCATTCAAACCGGGACTTTGCAAAAACAATTATTCTTCAACTTTGCCTGTGTAGCCCCCAAGGACCGGTTTATCTCTTCAAGGTGAACCGGGACTTTATAGAATAATAATTCAATTTTCACCTGTGTAACCCTCAGGGGTCAGTTTATCTCTTCAAGATGAACCGGGACTTCATAGAATGATATTTCAGTTTCGTCTGTATAGCCCTCAAGGCCCGGTTTATCTTTTTTAAGATGAACCGGGACTTCATGCTATAAAACTCATCTTGTTAAATACCTGTGCGGGCCGGTTTATCATCAAAGAAAAATCCACAACTTTGTACTTTGAGCAAATAGGCATTAGCCCCCAAGTGCCAAGAATAATACTTGTATTGATTTTTTGGGACTTCGCCACATGTTTGATAAAAAGCGATAGGCATTAGCCCCCAAGTGCCAAGTGTATAACTTGTTATGTGCTTGGGACTTCAACTTTGTTCTGTCAACTCATAAAATATCTTTTGCAGACTGAGCTGGGCACTAAAGAGTCCCAAATCGCCGACCTTGAGGAGAATATCAAAATCCAGCAAGCAGAAACTTCCAAGGCTAAAGAGGAGCTGACTGGCGCTTTAGTAGCCATGGAACAACTGAAGGAAAGCTTCAAAAAAGAACGGGCAGGCTGGGATACAGAAAGGACAACTTTGCTGAAGAGTGCTGAAGATGCTGACGCAGCCCTTAAACCAGTGGCGGAAGAATTAACCAGCTTGAAACAACAAATAAATGCTATGACTTCTGTTGTCTTTGGTAAGTAGCTTCGTCACCACCTTTAAAACTTCATTATTCCATTATTCCATAAACTGTCAGTTTACCAATGTCTGTGACAATGTAGGGTCTCGCATTACGCATCTGGGCTCTAATATGCAGAAGAAGTTGAAGGCTGCCTATACGCTGATAGAGCAACTGTATACCGGCGCCCAACGGATCATCTGCACAGCTTCTCACAATATACCGCCCCCAACCTTGATCAAGGATACTTTACAGAGGCTATCGATAATGCTTGCTCGGTTTGAGGAGTTAAAACGATCAGCTGCACGGGCAGGTGCTCTTACCGCCCTGACCCGTGCTAAAGTGTGGATATCTGACCTTGATCCGACTGACATAGGGAATGGCTATCCAAGCATCAAGGAAGACGGGTTAGAGTTTGACAATGAAGATCTTCGGGCCTTGACAAGGGAGATGCGCCCATTGGCTAGTAAGTTGGCTGAAGAAACCGATCTGTCGCATTATCAGTCAATTTATGATGCCAACAACAAGAGGGTTAATACGCCGAACTACGAAACTCCAACTCTTATTCCTCCAATTCGTAAGCATACTTACGCCCCTGAAGTTGACCCCTCCAATCTTATAAGTGATGAAGCTATGTTCAGAGCCTTAACTGGAATCAACTGGTCAACCACTGAATTCCAGCCACTGGATAGAGAGGAGGAGGATGAACCGGCGCAAGATGATCCGCAACCGTCAAGCCAGCCCGCCGCTGACGCATAAACCGGAGGCCGGTTTAACTGCTTCGTTCTGCAAGATTGTGTTGAAAAACTCTTATTCTTCTGGGCATGAAAATGTCGTGTAATAGGCTAGTTGAAAACTTCTTTGAGCTGATATGCCATCATGCATATTGCGTGACTCTCTTAAACCGCCATGCTATGATAATGCTGATGTTTGCTCATGATACTTCGTTTATGGAGCATCTGTTCCTGCATATAACAGAGAAATGGTGTCTTGGCGGTTTACCGCTAGACGGGTTATCATGCCCAATAACATAGTTTATAACTGATGTAGGACTTAGAATAACCATATATAACATACCTGTGATATGTGTTCACTGCTAATTTTATCAAGCTAGTGCAATAAGTATATTTCGGTTTAATACCAGGCCGGGTTAATAAACACCGGAGATAATGCTGCCTTGTACTGGTAACTTTACAATCAGAAACCAGGCCGGGTTAATAAACACCGGTTTATCTTCATCTCATACTGGTGACTTATAGTCAGAACCAGGCCGGGCTAATAAACTCCGGTTTACCTTCATCTCCTACTGGAGACTTATAGTCAAAACCAGGCCGGGTTAATAAACACCGGTTTATTGTCATGTGTGATTTCCCGAGGCTTTATAAGCCTTATTTGGTTTTCAACCATGTAACAGTATACCACAAGAGAAAAGATTGCGAAAAAGACATTCAAAGCAAAATCAAGAGAAAAAATCCAAGGCTTTCATAGGCCGCCGAGCCAAAATATCTTCTTCAATGAAACTAGTATTAACCACAGGAAGGTACGCACTTTCCGTGAGCCGGCACTCACACTACCACTTCACATTTTAACCCGCATAAGTTCAGTTCTTATTTTAAAATAGACTTATCAGGAGTACGCGGGGTCAGAGTGCATCAAGCAACACATGCCGAATTATCCAAGTTTCAAGGAAGGCAGCTGTAATAGCCTGAGCTTCTCCTTGCTATCCATAAACCGTGCCCTCTCATGACAAAACGGCGTTTTAACTTTAACATGTTCAGGGTCTTTGCTAGAAAAATATTGACTGTTAAGAGTTCGCCGGGTCAATCAGGATTACCTGATGGAGAAGCTTCCGGAGTACATGCAGGATAACCCGGGTTTTTAGGTGAATACACCTGGCTTCCAAGCCTGGCTTTTATAGCCTATCACAAGGGTTATAGCAACTTGTGTTCTTTAGAACAGAAAGAGCCCCCAAGCAATATTTTGAGCTATGCTCAAGGGGTACCTATGTTTGAGTTGTGCTTTTTGCAACAAACTCTCTTTGGTCCCCGTAACATGGGTTGCAAGCCCCCAAGTGTTTTTGTTTTGCTTTTTTTGTGGCCAATAAGGCGGATCAAAGGGTAATAATAACTTCGCTTCATAAAGCGGAAAACCCAAAAGCTCATTAAAGAGAAGCGACAGAGGCCCCGCTTTAGCAGGCATGCCGGTTTATTATCTTGATCATAATATATACATTGTCAAAAATATGTACATCAGTAGAGCCTATGGCTCAGGTGTAGTAAGGCCGAAGATGAGCAATATTCCACGGCCGGTGGGTCTCCTCCTCCGACTTGCGTGAGTCTTTGTGCTCTTGAACATCGATAAGGTAGTATGACCCATTGTTCAGATTCTTGCTGACCACAAAGGGCCCTTCCCAAGGTGGGGATAACTTGTGCATATCGGTCTGATCCTGCATAAGCCGAAGCACTAAGTCGCCTTCTTGAAAAGCTATGGTTTTAACCCGGCGGCTGTGATAACGCCGCAGATCTTGCTGATAAATCACCGAATGAGCCGCCGCTATGTCCCGTTCCTCATCTAACAGGTCCAAGGCGTCTTGACGTGCTTGTTCGTTGTCCTCTTCAACATAAGCTGTCACCCGAGGCGAGTCATGGCGAATGTCACTGGGGAGAACTGCTTCTGCCCCGTAAACCATGAAGAAAGGCGTGTAACCTGTAGATCTGTTGGGGGTGGTGTTGATGCTCCATAACACGGAAGGCAATTCCTCCACCCAACAACCTGGCGTCCTCTACAAAGGAACCATAAGCCAGGGCTTGATGCCTCTCAAGATTTCTCGATTAGCTCTCTCAGCTTGACCATTAGATTGGGGGTGAGCCACCAATAATACATCAAGCCGGATGTGCTCACGTTGACAAAAGTCTTTCCTAGAACCCTTGGAGAGGTTCGTGCCGTTATCTGTTATGATGCTGTGTGGAAAACCAAAATGGAAGATCACCTTCTTCATGAATTGAACCGCCGTGGCTGCATCACACTTGCTGACTGACTCCGCCTCTATCCACTTAGTGAATTTATCAACTTCCACCAAAAGGTGGGTCTTCTTATCTTTGGATCTTTTAAAAGGCCCCACCATATCAAGCCCCCAAGTTGCAAACAGCCAAGTGATTGGAATCATCCTCAACTCCTGAGCCGGAACATGAGCTCGGCGTGAAAACTTCTGACAACCGTCACACTTTCTGACCAAGTCCTCAGCATCAGCATGAGCTATTAGCCAATAGAAACCATGTCGAAAGGCTTTAGCTACAAGGGATTTTGAGCCGGCGTGATGACCACAATCTTCTTCGTGGATCTCACGCGGAATCTCATAGCCTTCTTCAGGAGAAACGCAGAATCCTATGAGCTGCAGATAAACATAACAGGGCCTGGCCATGAACTTAGCATAAACCGGCCGTCCAAATAGAGCATGATAAGGGCTCTTGATTTTCACCACCTCAAAGGTCAGGTCTCCGATCTAGAGTCATGATCGTCTCCAAACGTAACTTCCAAGGCTATCTTACCAACCGGGTACGCCAATTTACCGGGCACCACGCCATCAAAAACAGTGTTTGACGACTTAAGATTCTTATCTGTCAGCCCCATGCGACGGAAAGTCTCATAATAGAGGATATTGATGCTGCTCCCTCCGTCCATGAGTACCTTAGTGAACTTATACCCTCCAACCTGAGGTGCCACTACCGAGGCCAGGTGACCCGGATTATCAGCCCCGTGGCGGATGATCCTCTCGACTCCATAGGATGGGTTGCTCAGACCAACGCAAATAATGGGGAACGACCGGTTCAACCGAGTTTACCGCCCTCTTATGGAGCTTCTGGTCCCGCTTGCATAAGCTAGTGGTGAAGACATGATACTGCCCACTGTTCAACTGCTTCGGGTTGCTCTGATAACCTGACTGTTGCTGACTCCCCTGATTATTCTGCTGATTGTAACCACCTTGGTTGCCTTGATTGCCCGGATTACCTTGGAACCCTGAACTTGAACCGCCGCCACCATAACCCGGTCCGTGGAAACCGGATCCTGAACCGCCGCCCGGTCCATGACCATCTTGGTAAAAATTCAAATTTTTGAACTCCTTCATAATGAGGCAATCCTTCCAGAGGTGTCCGGACGGCCTTTCCTTCGTCCCGTGTCTTGGGCAGGGCTGGTTTAACAGATGCCCGAGATTGATGCTTGACGGTCCAGTCTGCAGGGGCGGTTTACCCTTACGGCGCTGACCATTATTCTGCGCTTGCTGTTAGCCACAAAGTTGAAACTATTGCCAGCCTTGCGCTTACCATTGCCTCCTTGGTTTGCCGGGTTATGCTGCTATCCCTTGGTGTTGCTGCTCTTCTTTCCCTTTCCCGGCTTTTCATCATCAGACTCAGGGTCCTTGGTACCATCAGAGTCAGTGTACTTAACCAACGCTGCCATGAGTGTCCCCATGTCATTACAATGACATTTAAGCCATCCTAGTTTCTGCTTCAGGGGCGTGGAACGACAATTGCCTTCCAACATCAAGACTGCTGAATTGGCATTGATACGATCCGACGAGTGCAGAATCGCCGAAACCCAGCGCACCCAATGAGTCATCGATTCACCTTCTTCTTGAACACAGGCAGCTAGATCCACAATTGACATGGGTTGCTTGCATGTGTCTTTGAAATTCTGGATAAACCGGGTGTCGGTGTCAAAACCGGCGGATCTCGGGTAGGGGGTCCCGAACTGTGCGTCTAGGGTCGATGGTAACAGGAGACGGGGGACAAGATGTTTACCCAGGTTCGGGCCCTCTCTATGGAGGTAATACCCTACTTCCTGCTTGATTGATCTTGATGAATATAAGAGTTACAAGAGTTGATCTACCACGAGATCGTAATGGCTAAACCCTAGAAGTCTAGCCTGTATGACTATGGTAATGTGTATATCTCTATCCGGACTACGCTCTCCGGTTTATATAGACACCGGAGAGATCTAGGTTTACATGGAGCCGGTTACATCAGAGGGAATCTACATAGTCGGTTGCCAAGCTTGCCTTCCACGCCAAGTAGAGTCCCATCCGGACATAGGTACAATCTTCGGTCTTCATGTATTCACAGCCCATCAGTCCGGCCCAAAGGATAATAGGCCGGACGCCCGAGGACCCCTTAGTCCAGGACTCCCTTAGTAGCCCCTGAACCTAGCTTCAATGACGAGGAGTCCGGCGCGCAGATTTGTCTGCGGCATTGCAAGGCGGGTTCCCTCCTTCCGAACTCCAGATGTAGTAAGTATATCCGGACCCGTGCATATAATTGCAGAGAATATATTATTCCACGAGTCCAATTTGCTGACAACTGTTTATGACGTCGTATCACACCTGCCCGGTTACTATTTCCAACCGTTGGCTAGCACGTCGCCCCACGTCTCGGGGCGCGGTTTTACTGGCACGTCTTGTCAAGGTAGAGATCATGTCCCCTTTATTCACGGGATTTTCATTAATGCAGGCGTGGGTAGCCCAACCGTCCCCTGGGCACAACTCTTTGGGGATAGGTAAGTTTCGAGACCCAGGTGGAGACGCTCAGTATTTGGGGTCTTTATATAGGGACCCAGTCTCGTCTTTTTCTTTTGCGCTTGTTTCCTCCTCAACCCCTGCCACCTCGAGTTCTAACCCTCGGGTTCCAATCTCCACCAGCCCCAATCATGTCCGGATCCAGCCGTCCAGGCCGGTGGGTGGCTTCTTTTGTCACGGAGGAGGATATCGCAAAGCTCCGCGCGGCGAGGTATCTGACCCCAGAAATCCTTCATCGGCTTCCTGCAAAGGGGCAGGTTATTCCTACCCCAAATCCGGCGAGAGGGTAATATTTGTGTCCCACTTCCTCCACAGGTTAGGGTTCGCGCTTGACCCCTTCGTCCGGGGTCTCATGTTCTACTATGGGCTAGATTTTCACGATCTGTCTCCTGACTCTATTCTCCTCATCTCGACATTTATCGTCACGTGTGAGGCCTTCCTCCGGACTCCTCCGCACTTTGGTTTGTGGCTCAAGACCTTTGACGTGAGGCCGCAGGTGACAGAGGAGGAGCAGGCAGAGTGCGGCAGCGACATAATAGGCAGGCTTGCCAGCGCGGTTTGGTTTGAAGGATCTTTCGCCAAGTCTTCCGACCTATGGCAGCAGGGGTGGTTTTACATCAACGAGCCGCGAGGCTCCAAGTGGGCGGCTACGCCTGCGTTCCGACCCGGCCCTCCAATTCAGCTTGCTTCATGGATCAATAAGGGATTGGACTGGGGATCCGTCAATGAAGTGCAGACTCTGCAAAGTCGCATCCGAAGCCTTACCGAGAAGGGCATCGATCTTGTCAACGTCGTTCAAGTAATGCTAGTCCGCCGGACCCTGCCATGTCAGCGGTGGCCTCTCCGTATGTGGGAGTTTAATCCAGAAGGGCGGCAGACTCTTCAGCACTTCTTCGGCACCACGCACGAAGGAATGTGGAAATTGTATTTCGGGGAAAGAGAGCAATGGCCGGACACCACCGAAGACGTTGGCCTTGACTGCAATCATCTGGACACTGCTGTAAGTATTCAATCTCCGAACACCTTCCATTCAAGCATCTCTTGACAAGATACTGAACAATCCGTCCCTATACAGGACTGGATAAAGAAAGCGGTATTAATCTGGTGTCCGGCGCCCCTTCCCGAAGACTCTGCGACCGCCCTGCTGACGAGAATGCTGATTCTGACACCGTACCAGGTGTCCGCAGAGGGGGGCAAGAGCAGGGAGCCCAGAGGTGATACCCGCCCTGAGGATGAATTAGACGCTGTGTTCGGGGAAACTGAAACCCCTTTGTCCAAGGGCAAAGGTGCAGAGGAAACCCTCCATGGCAAAAAGAGGGCCGCTTCCGAAGATCAGGAGGGGAAGCCTACCAAGAGAGGAAAAATGCCATCGTCGGGGGGCTCGGACCGGGCGAGCGATGCTATCGTAGGGCTTTATGACGAGGATGAACCTCTGGCCAAACCGTAAGTGAAGCTGCGGCACTTTCAAACGTACCTCATTCTTTTCCTATTAGTGAAGTAATCATCCGACATATGTACATCCACGCAGGTTAACGCCTGGTGTTTCTCAATCGTCCTCCTCCTCGGGAGACCTTCTTCCAGAGATGATGGAGAGTGACACGTCTTCTCTGGCCTCCTCTCCCAACAGGGGGGATGATACCGAGGTGTTGTCCCGAAGGGCTCCTCCCGATCGTTAAGTAGTGCAGGAAACAAAGAAGGTGGTGCCTCTGTCACTCAGGGTTCGGGAATCAAGAATGACAGCCCCGAACCGTCCGGTTTATAGCCGGAGACGATTCTGGAGGCGAGTAAACGGATTCCTTCAAAGCATTGCCGTACTTCGGCGGCGGTTTCCGAAGACCCCGGAGCGCCGAAAATGCTGACGGACATGCTACGACAAGCGTCCATTTCAGAGGAGCACCGTGCCTTGATGGTTACGGTGGTCGAAAGGGTTCTATCTGCGAAGAGCGGATTGAACGGGGCCTTGTCGAGCCTTCTAAGAGGTTTTGAGGTTTGTGATGTAGTTTTGCCAATTGAATAATATTGACAGAATGCACCTGTTGTATATGCCCCTAAGACTCGGGTTGCCTTCCGAAGGAAGCAATCGGAGGATCAAAAAGATGTGCTCAGGTACTAACCTTGATTTAACTTGGAATACATGCTGTCTCTCCTCCTGCGGCTACCCGAAATACGGAAGTGGCCGAACTGCAGCGAAAGTTGGATATTGTGGAAGATGACATTGCATTGATCAACAGGCGTCTTGACGACTCGCAATGTATGTATTTCGAGCGTTCCTTACACCAATGTGTTTGTTATTTAGGCCTGACGCCGAAAAGAGTTTTATATGAAATGTGCATGAGTGCAGATGGTGCTGCCGCCGTTGAATCTCTTCGGGCGGAGCTAGCCCGGGCCAAGGAGCAGGCCCGGTGTAGTGATGCGGCTGCCGAGAAGGCATCGGCTGAGCTAAGAGCCGAACAAGCAGCTCGGCGCCAAAATAAGGAGAAAATATCCGCACTGGCGCTTGAATTAAAGAATACTGCTAGCCGCTGTGAATACCTTGAGAAGGAGAATAAAGCCAAAATGGCTAAACTTGATAAGGCCGTACGAGATGCGAGTGAAGCTCGGTCTGAATCTAGGGCAGCTCGTGAAGAGATTCGGCAGGCTAAGGATATAGCGGCCGGTAAGCCCTTTTTGCTTCAGACTAAGTTTGGCGATCCGGACTATGCTCAGCTGAACCAGGTCTGGAGTTCTCCGGCTGAATTTTTGGACTTGCCGAAGAGTTCTTTCGATGCGGCGCAATTTTACCAAGCACAAGAGGGGTATGCCACGGTTAAGCTTTTCTGGTCACAATTTGGCGCATCAAAGCGCCCTCTGTTGCTGAATGAACAGATGTCCCAATGGGCCAAGCTTCATAGGATATCCGGCGACGCCATGAAGAACGTCATAATCCGGTTGTGGCCGAATGAGCCTGTTCCAAAGAGCTACTTTGGCCTGGTGCGGCGTCTTGTTGATGCGGTGCCGCGTATCGATGCTGCGAAGCGGTCGGCGTGCATTGAAGGTGCACGGATGGCCTTTGCTCGAGTCAAGACGTTCTGGGGTAAGATGAAGGCCGTCGACGTTGCGGCAAGGACCGTAGTGAGCCGGAGCATTATTTTGAAGACGTCCTGGAAGCCGCCCGCCTGATAGAGGGTCAATGCTCGAAGAACATAATGTTCGAGTGAGGTGTATTAGAATTGTAAAAGACAATTTTATAATTGATCTATTTTATATTTTTGCTCAAAAGCTTGAATTCCTCCTGTGCGGCCGTTTTAATATAATCTGAAAGTTTACCAGTCATCGGCTTCAGCCCCCTCGTAGGAAGTCGGGGGTGTTCGGAAAAGCATTTAATCACTCTTTATCCAACATCTTGGTCCGTGAAGGAGGTGATAATGCAGCGAACCAGGCAATCGGACTATAAGGTGTTAACACTTTCACTTAGCCATAGGAGTTTTATGGTGGGACTACGACATAGCCCCTGGTATGTATGCGGCGTATAGTGCCTTACATATTTGATCTGAAAAAGATCCCTCGTGTGACACGGAGAATCGCTAAGGATTCCAAGAAGTCGTCAAGTGGTTGACCAGCTCTCGCCGCATCATGACAGTCAGTTTTCGGCTTTCTCTACTGAGGTGCTCATCCGGTTTAGACCAGGGCACAATCGCAGTAGTTCTCCCTTTACTACCCTAGCCGATAGAGCGGAACGTAGGGTAGCAAGCACAGGAGCCGGGCAACCCAACTATTGACCCAAGACAATGATTCGGAGCTGATGCATATAAGGCCAAACTTGCGACGCCGAAGTACGCTATAGAGCTGTTCGGACTTTTGCTGGCAACTCATTCGTTCCCATACCGAGCCCCTGGCAGGGTATGCCGAGGTGCATCTGTAAAGCAGCCGTTGAGGCCGTACTCATTGTTGAAAGAGTATGAAAGATTAGTTCGGACGAGGTTTACTGGGAGCGGAGCAATATGCCAATGATAAATTTATGTATATATAAAAAAAGAAACCACAAACCCGGCTATTTGACATGCTCGGGGTCGGGAACAGAGGAAAAAGGGCATAGTACAGGCTCGGAATAAAGAGTGCGGTCTACAAAAAGTTATTTTGGACCTCCTGTCGCACGTCTGCGCCGCCCGTCCTCGGGGAGGGGAATCCTTAACGGAAGTAGCCCCTTAGGTGAGTGTACGGATCCGAACTCCGATAGAGTCCGTTGTAGATGCTGTCCTGTTGGTCACCTGTTCTTAAGAGATGATACAGAAAAATAAGAAAAACAGATAAAAACGTTACGGGAATGCTTGCAGGGTTGTCCGTATTGTGCTTCCGCCGATGCCCATGGTATCTTGAGTGCGTAGTGATGTACGCGTGGTGTAAATCTTGCCAGTATGTTAGGCGGGTGGCGGAAACCGAACTGCTATTTCCGTTCCGGGAGTGATCGAACTTCCGAGGGAAACTGTTTCTGGCCCCTGGTGTTCGGCTGGCGAGCCGCTCCGTCGTCTTTATCGCCTGGTGGCCTCCTCCCCTTGTGATCGGCGTTAAGCTTGCCTGCCTGCTTGAGGACCCAACAGTTTCTGTTGGTATGATTAGCTGGCTTATCAGGGTGACCGTGAATCTGACAAGGTCGGTCCAATATCCTGTCGAGGGTGGATGGTCCATCCTTGTTTGCCTTTAGTGGCTTCTTCCGTTGACCAGGTTTTGGATTGTGAAATCCGGCGTTGACCGCTGTGTCGCGTAATCTTTCAGTATTATTGCGACTGTTGTGTTCAGTTCGTCGTGGCTTACCGTTGCCGTCTCGGATTTCGGAAGTGCCCGGGTCGCTGGCGTTGTTGCTTTTACGAGCGAGCCAGTTGTCTTCTCCCGCACAAAAGCGAGTCATTAGAGCGGTAAGGGCTGTCATGGATTTGGGTCCTTCCTGGCCGAGGTGACGCGCTAGCCATTCATCCCGGACGCTATGTTTGAAGGCCGCGAGGGCTTCTGCGTCCGGACAGTCGACAATTTGGTTCTTTTTGACTAAGAACCTAGTCTAGAGCTCCCTGGCTGACTCGCCGGGCTCCTGGACAATATGACTTAAGTCATCGGCATCTAGTGGCCGGACATATGTTCCTTGGAAGTTGTCTCGAAAGGCGTCTTCCAAATCTTCCCAGTTGCCAATAGAATTTTCTGGCAAACTGTTTAGCCAGTACCGAGCTGGCCCTTTAAGCTTGAGAGGAAGGTATTTAATGGCATGGAGGTCATCTCCGCGAGCCATGTGAATATGGAGGAGGTAATCCTCAATCCATACCGCGGGATCTGTTGTTCTGTCGTATGATTCGATGTTAATGGGTTTAAACCCGTCTAGAAATTCATGCTCCATTACCTCGTCAGTGAAGCAGAGAGGGTGTGCGGCTCCTCTATGTTGGGCCACACTATGAAGCACCTCTGGCGGACTCCGTTTACGGTGTTCGGACAGGGCGTGGTCGGCTCTGTTGTGTCCGAATAGGTAAACCTCATCACCGGTCGGGGCATGTCCCCGCGATCTGTATACTGATTTTGTGTGTCCTGTTCTACCCTCCAGGTCTTGTTGGATGTCGCGAGTATTCCCCCGAGCTGTTTTGTTCTTGTTTTGATGGCCGGATGGGTTGGTATGGTGCTCTGCTTGGGCTACTGCTTTATCCGGACCGAACTGTGGTCGGCCTACCGCATTATTCAATGGTGGTGTGGGCTCCAACACCCTACCATCATATTGAGGGAGCCACCTACTCTTGGGGTGGCTTATGTATGGGCTGCTAAGGCCGTATTCTTCGGCGGCCAGGACCTCGGTCCATCTATCATTGAGCAAATCTTGGCTCGCTTGAAGCTGCAGCTGCTTCTTCCTTAGGCTCCTTGCAGTAGCTATGAGCCGGCATTTAAAGCGCTCCTGTTCGAGGGGTTCCTTAGGCACGATAAAATCCTTGTTGCCGAGGGTCTCTTCTTCACCGGAGAGTGGGAGATAACTGTTATCCTCCGAGTCGCCATATGTGGCCTGTTCATCAGGGCTATCTTGCCCTCCTTCCTGTTCCTCCTGTTTGGATCCTACCTTGACAGGGTCTTCATTGTCCGGAGTGTTATCTTCTCCGGTGCTAGTTTTCTCTTGAGCGACGTGACTTAGAGCGGCGTCGGGCGCGCCGATGTTCGGACTGTGTACCAGGAGGTTTATCTTTGACTGGGTCCTCCTTGTCATCGTCGAGAGCGTCGTTGGGTGTGTCTACCATACACACGTTGTACCATGAAGTGGCCATCCCGCGTCTAGCGGGTAGTGAGTTCCGGCCTTGCCCCTCATCGTCGTCCATACCATCGATATCTTCGGAGCCGGGGCCAAGCGTGTTGGTTGGGTCTTCGATAGTGGCTATGAAGTGGGTGGCGGGTGGGAAGCAAAATTCTCCATCATCCGCCGCAAGTTCAAACCGAACATAGTTCGGCGGCGAGTCGCCTGCCAGGGATAGGTTTTTTAGTGAATTTAGTACGTCGCCCATGGGAGAGTGTTGGAAGACATTTGCGGTGCTGAACTTGAAGATCGATAACCGATTGAGTTCGGCATCCGCGGACTCGCAGGGTTCGGAACTTGTCGCCGGAGACGAGTCCGGGGTTCCGTTGATGTACATATCATATGAAGTAGAATTCGTGTGCGGCTCCAACGCCGCTGGATCAGCAGCCTCGGTGACGGGGTTGAGCTTCCCATCTTCGGATGACTCGATCTGATTCAGATCTAAGGCCAGAGTTGTTGCAAGAGCTATCTCCTGGACGGGGCCCGATGACAGGTTTATGCCATGCTCATCGGGGCGAAGGGGCACGGTGGCCGCGGTTTCGAATTCATTGAAGATCAAGTCTCCATGGATGTCCACGACGTAGTTCAAGCTCCCAAATCTGACCTGACGGCCAGGGGCGTAGCTGTCGATCTGCTCCAGATGGCCAAGGGAGTTGGCCCGTAGTACGAAGCCGCCGAATACGAAGATCTGTCCGGGGAGGAAGGTTCCTCCTTGAACAGCATCATTGCCGACGATTGAAGGGGCCATCGAACCTTTCGTCGACGGCATAGTGGAACTCTCAATGAAAGCACCAATGTCGGTGTCAAAACCAGCGGATCTCGGGTAGGGGGTCCCGAACTGTGCGTCTAGGGTCGATGGTAACAGGAGACGGGGGACACGATGTTTACCCAGGTTCGGGACCTCTCTATGGAGGTAATACCCTACTTCCTGCTTGATTGATCTTGATGAATATGAGTGTTACAAGAGTTGATCTACCACGAGATCGTAATGGCTAAACCCTAGAAGTCTAGCATGTATGACTATGGTAATGTGTATATCTCTATCTGGACTACGATCTCCAGTTTATATAGACACCGGAGAGATCTAGGTTTACATGGAGTCGGTTACATCAGAGGAATCTACATAGTCGGTTGCCAAGCTTGCCTTCCACGCCAAGTAGAGTCCAATCCGGACAGAGGTACAGTCTTCGGTCTTCATGTCTTCACAGCCCATCAGTCCGGCCCAAAGGATAACAGGTCGAACGCCCGAGGACCCCTTAGTCCAGGACTCCCTCACCGGGCTTTTAGCTCGGCCCATGATCCGATCGAGTTAGCAGGAAGCCCCTTTAACCAGGTCCGGGCCGTCCCTTCCAGCATCAGGGGAAAATATGTTGCACACGCCGCTTCACTAACATCCAGCAACTCCATGGCCATCTCATAACTCTCAATCCAGGCTTCAGGAGCTAAATCGGCTGTATAGTTAGGCACCTTGTGGGGACCCTTGAAATCCTTGGGCAAGCGCTCATTGCGTAAGGCCGGCACTAAACATGGCACGCCCAAATTTTTAAAGCTCACCCCTGGCTCCACTGAAGTTGTTGCACGAACCGGAGTGGGTTGACGGGCCGCATACTGTGAAGCTAACTCGGCCTCCCGACGTGCTCTGCCCTGATCCACCACATTCTGAGCATCCGCTCCTCCTCCTGCCGGGTTATTCCCGCGAGGCGGATTATGGTTCCGCCCACTGCTTGATACGGCCGGTTCTTCAATACGTCTGCTGTAACTCTGGCTTGGACGGGGGGTGGAATGAATCCTGTCACGACAATAGGAATAAGCCTGCTGCTGAACCAAAGCCGTTTGAAGAAGATCTCTAGCCCGCCGTGTTTCAACTGCCATTGGAGACTCGCCTTCCATCGGAATAGCTGCCAATCGTGATGCCGGAGCGATCATATTATCCAAAGCGGTAGCAAAATGACCCGGTGGTGTTGGCACGTACTGAGGCAGATTGACCGGTGCCGGGTTATCATTCTGTCGAGGTAGATCCGTCATCCGCGGCTGATCCGGCGCTCCTGTCCCAGGTGCTTCAACCCGGTTTACCGCTGCCGGGTTACTAGTTCCCGCTCCTGGCATGTTAAAGAGATTCCCTGCTTCATAAACCGGGGGTAGATGAGACCGATGCCTCCTCCTCAGGACATCGTTCGAAGCATTCTGATCCAGCATGAGCCGGTAAGATTCCGACTCAATCCGCTGTGCCTGTGCATCTAAAGCGGCTCGCTCCTCAGCCATCCTGGTCTCCTCAGCCGCCATGTCCTCCTTGGCGTGAGCTATCTGATCTCGCAGCTTCGTGACCTCCGCATTATGCTGATCTCGATTATCCAGGTTAACCTCTGTGGCCAGCAGCGTCGTTAAAGCGTCCAATAAACCGGATAGGACTTGAGCCGGCGGGCGCACAGGGCCTCCTGCCCCCGCCGCCGCCGCCGCTGTTGATCCGGCGGTTAGTGCCGCCGCAGTTGAGGAGTGCCACGCAGGTTGCGCGCCGGCCATGAAGATCGTGACCCGGTTTGGCAGTTCGAGGGGGTCCGAAATACTGTCGCCGTCGGAACAGCCCCCAAACCGGCCATCTGGCAGTTGGTACAATGACTCGATCTCCCCGGTGGATTACTCGCCATCTGAATAGACAACCGTCTCACCGTTAGATACCGGTTCAGATTCTGCACCGTTGATGAATCCTACGAAGGCACGCTTCCTGGTGGGTTGAACTCGGGCGGGACTTGCACGCTGAGCCGCCTCGATGATGTCGGTGTAGATGTCCGGCTCAGGGCCCGGTTCGCCGACCTTGCCAATGAAGACATGAATTCCGCCGAAGGGGACCCGGTACCCGTACTCGATTGAGCCAGCCTCGGGGCCCCAGCCTGCGTCGTCGATGTAGAGCTTGCCGCGACGACTCTTGGTCATCCGGCCCACAGCGTATCCCTTGAGTCCTTCGAAGTTGCCCTTTAAGAACTCGAAACCATCGTGCGATAGCCCCACGGTGGGCGCCAACTGTCGTGGAATTGTCACGTCAGATGTCCTAGTGTGAGGACTTAGTCATGGAGCCATCGCAACGAGATTAGCTTAAAGGGGTTAAACCGGACAAAGGACACGGGGAGTTTTATACTGGTTCGGCCCCTTGCGATGAAGGTAAAAGTATAATCCAGTTGAGGTGGAATTGCTAGGGTTTCGATAACCAGGGAGCGAATACGCGTAACTGGCTCTCGAGTTGTTGTTTTCTGTCCCTAAACCGCTGTCGGGTCGTCCCTTTAAATACACAGGTTGACGCCCGTCGGTTTACAGGATCCCGGGCCGGTTCATAAACGTGTCCGGCCCGGTATCTATTCTTTCCTATCTTACATTACAAGTCATACGCCTATGGCGGTTTATGTCTATGGGCCCTAACCCGCCTCTGGGCTTTGGGCTTCCTTGTTAAATCTCCTTCATAAGTCATCGTCTTCTATAGCTTCATGGGCTTCAATACTGGCGATCTCTCTGAGGGTAAACCGGCCCCTCCTGGGCGGTTTATACCTAGTAGTTATATCCCCAACAATGGTCATTAAGCCTGTTGCAATTAACAGTTGTATCCATTTTTAAACAGTTGTATTTCAATGGCTACAAACTTAGAAAACATGAATTAGGATGCTGTTAAGCCTGTTGCAATAAATAGTTGTATCCTTTTTTTAATCCGTCCCTTTGCTACCGTGCTACTCTTTTCGCAATGAAAATATTACTACAGATGTTGTCGTTTTATTACCATTTGCTATTTTTGGTGGATGTTAACCCTGTTGTAGTTAACATTGGCTTCCCATGTACTTACACAGGGTTACAATGGGGGATGTTGTTGTTTGCCGTCGAGGTTAGCTGCATCTCATGTCTTATACACCATCTATTCCTAAATTTAAGTATTTTTAGAGATTCCAATATAGACTACATAAGGAGCAAAATGAGTGAATATAGATTCTAATCTAAACTATATCTATAATTCTATATACATCCGTATGTAGTTCATATTGAAATCTCTAAAAATACATGTACTTAGGAATGTAGGTAGTTATATTTTACATCATTTGTGCAATCTCATTTAGCTTCTAACATTTACTGGTTGCTTGTAGGTACGTATATGAGCGGTACTGATCCACGCTTTGATCCCTTGTGTATGGGGCAATGAGATATTCATGAACAAGCGTCAAGTAAGGAAACTAAGAAAGATTGTTAGGCGAAAGAAACGGGTGATGGGAATTAAGCTCTTTATTTACACTTTGTCCAAGACATCAGTGAACTTTAGGATGATAAGTAATCTGTTGCCTTTTCCCCCTGCCCACAACAAGTTACTCTATTAGACCTCATGATCTGGTATTTTTCTCTTTTCAGTGGTTTCCGAAGCTATTTACTGATGATTACCTTGCAAACTACATGACCGGAGTGGAGGCAACTAAGGTTAAAGTATATAATTCATGCTACCATGATAATGCTCTAGAAGTCTTCCTGAAGGCGGTGAAGGATGAGTGGGCGATCGTCACAAGGGGTTAACAAAAGTTGTTCGTGCCTATGGCATGCAGGAAGGCATATTATGGGCATTCCGCTTCTTCAAAAACATCAGCAGTCAAAATGATTTACACTTGTCTCTTCACCTTTACCGCCTGTAAATATCGTGGTTTATCATAGTTAATTGTTGTCTAATCCTGTAATTACTGAACATATTGTACTGATAATTTTATTTATGGATTCGTTGTTGAACCATTGTGCGGAAAATTTGAATTGCACGTTTCATATTTCAAAATTTCCAATTCGAATAATAAATTACAGCCAAAAAAATTGTACAGGAGCGAATAAAATAATGTACACACGGTTAGAAAGAAAACAACATGTGCGATGAAAAAAGAAAACAGACGGTTCTTTGACGTGAAACGTTTGCGATGCCCTTCGGACGCACACGCGGTTTCGTCTCATATGCGTGTGCGATTCATGGTAATACGGCAAACGTTTCAAACCAGTGTTCGCGTGTGATAGGAATACCAATCGCACATAGTTACGAAAATATACACGTTGGCGTTAGTAGAGGCACCACACACATTTTACATTCTTGAACCGTGTGCGATAACGTACCTATCACAAACATATCGGCAGATTAAATGTTGATGTCCACCTTTTTCACACGACTATAGCGGCCTAATCGTTTGGGATGTACATACGAACGGAAACGTACTCCTTGGATTGACTGTGTGTGATATACATACGAACGGAAATGTTTTTCTGGGATTCACCGTGTGGGATGTACATACCTACGGCAATGATTGGGTTTCCATGGGTCACCCGATTGCACACGAGCTTATTTTGTGTCTCAGGAGGGCCTATCCCCGACGATTTCTGGGCCGTGTGGGAAGGACCCCCTATCACCCACATTCACTTGGCGATGGTTCCAAATGCCGTCGCGGAAAGGGGTTAAAAACCGTTTGTATAGCAACCGACGCGTACCAGTGATTACTCACTCCCGGTGGGGAGCATCATGGAATTAGCGATGGAGATGTGTTGGTTATGACGAAGATCGAAGACCCCCTCTCCAGAGCCCCAAACGGACTCCAAATCTGGCCTCCCAATGAAGAACAGGAGACAGCGGTGGCTCCGTCTCGTGAAACACGATAATTCTTTCTCCCTGATTTTTTCTGGAATAATGTGATTTTATAGCGTCAGTTTCAGGGTCAGCGGGGCCACCAGGTGGGCAGCACCCACCTGGGCGCGCCTGGGGGGCAGGCGTGCCCTGGTTGGTTGTGCCCACCCAGGTGGCCCCCTCAGGTAACTCTTTGCTCCAGAATTCTCTTTATTGGTATAAAAAATCCTCGCAAAGTTTCGTTCCGTTCCGAGAACTTTTATTTCTGCACAAAAACAACACCATGGTAGTTCTGCTAAAAACAGCGTCAATCCGGGGTTAGTTTCACTCAAATCATGTAAATTAGAGTCCAAAACAAGAGGAAAGCGTTAGGAAAAGTAGATACGTTGGAGATGTATCAGCCACCTCCACTCCGGCGCCCATGGATGGTCCTCTCCACCGTCACCCAGAGCTGCTCCCCCCATCTTCGCCCGCCACCGAGTAGGATTCGGCCTGCCCAGCAGCCCCTCCACGTTGACCGTACGGAGCCGCACCGCCCACCGCAGCAACGTAATCTCCCTCCTTACTCCTCCCTTCGTCCCCCTCTCCCATCCCTTCTTCCTCCACCTTTGAGGCGTTTAGTTGTGGAGGGCACAAAACCCTAGCGGCAGCGGCGGATTGGTGCGGGAGATGATAGGTGCGGGCTGCTCTGTTGTTTCCATCAATTTCATAGGTGTTGTGTAACTTCACTCTTTGTATACCTATAATTGTTCGATGTCATCTCTCCCGGATTCTTGACTATTACAATTAACTACCTTTTCTTGTAGCTGTTAGTGAAGGCAGTAATAGCCTATTAAGTAACACCATGTGTTAGCTTACATGATTTGTTTTGTAGTATTCTAGGTTGTTGGGGGAATTGCATGTTGCTCTTCTGAAATCTATCATAAAGGATATTAAGGATGTCACCCGAACTCCGTCGATTGCATTGGGGGTAAATCCAAGAGGTGGCCATCCACAAATTGTTGAAGGTGTGTGTGTGTGTGTGTGCAGATATCCTGAAAGCTATGATCGTTCCTTAAGTTCATTTATTGTTTGCAATCTATTTATATATTTTAAACCTTTTTGCAGGCATATTCTTGGGGATTCAATATATGAATCTGGCAGCGCCACCTCAATCTTCTTACCTGGCCTGAAATTTTACGGCAGTTTGCTTTATCGGCTGGTTTTCGACCTCAGCTCAAGAAAAGGAATGCTGAAGATGTTTTTTATCGTGATGAAAATGAGGTTTGTATGCTATCTCATACTTGTTCATGACAAGAAAAACTTCTAGAAGATTTTAACAAGATACATATAAAATTTGATATACAGGGCTAGTATGGTCAGAATGTCATATCCACTCTTTGAAATGGTTCAGCAGCCATGCATGCTGCCACTTTGATGAAAGTCCATGGAGGTGGCCGGCATGGGGGCCATCGACCTGGGTTGCCTTATGGCTGAGGGGTGACAACCATCTCAGGGCAGAGGGAGACGGTTTTGCTGGAGGGAGATGGTGGTCCAGTCGATTGGCGTAGCGGTTCAGCTTGGCTCGGCGATGGCGTTGGGATCGAGCATTTATGGTGCTAGAGCACGTCACTTGCGTCGGTGTATTTCGTTGACGATAGGCTGTGCAAAGTAGTTCACATCTGCAGTGCACTTTACTTTTCCTTTCATCAGACTTTATTTCGTTTGATTTACTTTCAGTTCGTCCTTGTCATATTGTGATTGTTCCTTTAGTTACTAACTAATCATTGGTACTCTGTCTTACCTTTTAAAGTACATATTGTGGATTTTCGTTCATCTTCTACAATATATTTAGATTCCAGGGATTGTCTTTGCAAGAGGGCCTGTTGTTGCTTTGTTGATTCTTTTGGAGTCCAAAGGGTAAACTTATGTTGTTCTTACTGAACAGGTATATATATATAACAGTGATTTGCAGCGAAAGGTTGCTTATTCGATGAATACACAAATTCTATGATTATTGACCCTTCCGGAAATTTCAGGCTAGAATTCTTATTGGAAAGTTTATATTGGAGCTACCAGCTGGAATGCTAGATGATGAAAATGGCGACTTTGTTGGCACCGCAGTCCGAGAGGTTAGTATCTTCTTTCCCCAAATATACAGTTTATATCCACTGAATTTTGCATGCTATTGCAGCTAGTCAGTCACACTAGCCCTGTTTTAGCTCGATTTGGTTCACAAGACATATACCAATCTTGCTGCCACTGCCAGGAATTCGACTTAATTTTTGAAGTACTAAGTATTCAGTTAATGTATACGTCACTGTTCGCTAATTATACTTGGATTGTTGCTAGGTTGAAGAAGAAACTGGTATGAAGTTAAATCTAGAGGGCATGGTTGATCTTACTGCTTTGTTGGACCCTGCTACTAGGTGCAGAATGCTACCATCACCGGTAAGTGGCCTGCATTCCCTTCAGTTCACAATTAAGGCATAACTTCTGTTTCAGAAAAGAATAAAATAACTTGACTCAGATTGACTTACATGCACTGGGCAGACCTGATGATAACATTTGATATACGTAGTTTGGGTTCCTTGCCTCATTATACCCATATGTTTTTGTTGAGAATCACATGCAACACAAAAAGCAGAAAACAGTTCGCAATAACTTTGCAGATCTGTAATAATCCTGCTATATATGCTGCTTGGAAACATAGCAAGAGTACTGCATAGCAATTCCGTCATGTGATTCAGCAAAACTTCTATAAATGGGATGTTCATTTGGCATCATATACCTGGAATGGAAAAGTTCTCTTGATCCATGCTGACGCAATTTTGACACCTGTTCTAAGAGCTTACACTTGCTCCTAGTTGTGCAATACTTCGACTAAACAGCTTTCTCTTTTTACCAGGGTGGCTATGACGAAGAGATTGGCATGTTGCTTTACAGGGGGCACGTGGACGAGGAGACTATCAGGGCTCTCCAAGGGAAGGAAACGGGCCTGTGGGACCATGGCGAGCTGATAAAGCTGTGTGTGGTCCCCTATGACCAGCTCTGGCGCATGACGTCAATGCGAATACGCTCTCGGCAATAGCTCTGTACGATATGGGCAAGAAGGAAGGCGTCCTACCGCTGTTGCCACCATCTAGCGGCTCATCGTCGAACTTGTAAGCGTCGAACTAGGCGTGCGCGTTCTTCTGTACCGAGATGTTTGAGAACATTCACGGTCAAGTACACTGTAGTCTCCATCAATGCCCACCTGAAAGGTAAAAAGAGCTGCAGTGCGCAAATAGTTCCAAGTAATATTTGATTTTATAGGGAAGTTAAATGCAATGTGGATTTTTGGGGCATGGGCTACTCGCACCCGATATAGCTAAAAATGTTTTAAAAAAACAAACGTTTCTGATCTTTTATCGCAAACATAGTCTATTTTTATACTCGTGTGTAAAGTTTCGCGACTAAATGACTTCATAGAATTCTTGTAGAAAAGCAAAATTGCAGATATGAAAAATGTGAATAGTAACTTTTGTATTCTATTTTTTTATCTGCCCAGAATATGACGGAAGTCATTTCCTTGTGAAACTTTAGACACATGTAGCTACACTATGTTAGTTGCAAAATTTTTTCAGAAATAATGAACTTTTTTGAAATTATTTTTCAATCAGGGCACATGTGCACCCTTGTTCACCATTGTATTTTCGAGGTAAAAGTCAAGTATTGGTGGCGAACAAATGAGTCGAATATTCATAATTCTATCACAAACACTATGACATATAACCGATAAAAGTATACTACTAGACATCGAGATCATTGCACGTGTGCCGATGCTGATGAGTTCAACCAAAGGTCAAACATTAAATTTTCATCTTCGAAGCAAATGGAGCTTCAAGCCAACACCTTCAACATTGGGTGATGTGCTAGTCACGGTCGGCCAACCATTGCCTAACCACCTATCGAGGCACTTCCTGTTAGAAATTAGGTGGGCAACCCGATTCAAACCGAGATAAAAGTGTGATTTGGGTGGTTAACCCAAATCTTGTTTGACAACTCATCTGTTGATTGGAGTGCATGTTGGTAATGTTATGGATCGGCGAAGGTGTTCATTGGAAATTAGAATGCTTTTTTTCATATCAATGGTTTTCCCTATTCCATGTGGTTGCCTTTTTTGCTATGTCTATGCTCCTCAAATGACAAATGTTACCTTTGTAATCCTATTGATGCTACTGTTTTATTTCGCAACAAATAATAAATCTTGCTAGTACGAATAGACATAGTAACATCGGATGCTTCTCGCTCTAAAGTATGCATCTTGATAGTATGTCATCCTTGGGTTTTGTATGCACCATAAAAGATAGAATTGAACATATATGAAAATTTGAAATGCTTGTGGACCAAGAGATCCTATTCCAATACTCAGTTCAACTTTATGGTAAAAAATATCGAAACTATCATATTGATGGAGTATCGTAACCCTTGTGTGATCACTTTCGTTCTTCATTTTCTTTCTCTTTTGATGGATCAACTGTTTCACAAAGTCATTGATTATGTTTATGCTCTTTTTTAGTTTGGCTTCTGCCTTCTGACCCGATATTAAGATACCTTTTCAGTTAATTTCCAGATCATATCAACATACGGATAGTAAACAAGAGAATTTGATCTGATGTTAAGCTAAAAATTGAATCCCGCTTCGAAGATTGAATCCATAGTTGTTCTTATCAAAAGTTCCTGAGGAAATGTGCATTGCAAACTTGATTTGCAATCGAAATGATAAAAATTCAGAGAATTGCCAGCCAGCAAATGTGCATCAAGTCAATCAGCTATTGGTACGAGCATGCTACTTCAACTTCGAACTCGGGGTCAATTAATTCGTATCTTAACTTTGCTGACTCAGAAATCTGAGTAATCATAGCCCAGTTTAGAAGTTCTGAAGAAACTATGTTTACTGCAGTTATTTCCCAAGAATAGCTCATTGAATTTTGGTTTCGCCATTCAGGTCCATGATTTGATTTGATTCTCTCTTTTGTAGGTTATAAAGTGCTAAATTAGACAGGCACACTGAACTATTAAAGCTAGAAATATGATCTTAGCACTTCAAATATTATCCTATTTGTATTGCTGATGATCAAGTGTGTGTGGGTGCAGCAAAATCAAGAAGAGGAGTGTGACTTATAAATGGGCAGGACAAAGAGCTGATATCGCAACCAACCCATGATAATTGACAAGAAAAACCAAGATTGCACAACATAGGTCTTGATGCTTCCAGAGTTCCAATGCTTTGAAAGACTGTTTGGGGCTGATCATGTGTCGCCTTCAGAGTTGTTCCATTGTCTGTTGTGTCTCTAAAACTCCTAGCAGATTAGAACACATATATGATCTTAGGTTTGGGTCAATTATCTTACATATACAACGGACATAGCGCCCGACCGGTGGGCAAGGCACGCGCGGATGCTCAGCTGACCCATCGACTCCAGGAAGCAGCAGCAGGCTGACGTCGCGTATGTGGCCATGAGTGAAGGGACGCACGACAATGTTGCCATCCTCATGAACATCATCACGTTGGTCGACGCCTTGCTTGACGCGGTGAGAACAGTTCGTCTTAATCAAATTACTTAAATTTCTTCTACTGCAAACATCAGATTAACTTGGAGATCATCTCCTGCATGAAGAACAACAAGATGGAATTGTTCCCTTCGATCGTGTGCAAGGCAATGAACATTCAGGTCATACACCATGGCGCTGCTTCTGACCATCTCGGCAATGGATCTCTCATATTGGTAATCACTGATTTGTGCTTCAGGTTTGATCCTCGTCCCCTCTTCCACTAGATTTTCCCAATATGGTAAATATCAGCAGAAAAGAAATTGACTGCTGAAGTTAAAAAAATATATGTGTACAAGTACATCAATATAATAGATGTCCATGTAGATTAGGAATTCAGGATTAGCTACATCTTCAGACTGGTGCTGAAATATGAATATTGACTTATTGTGTTCAATCTGCGACAATAGGCTAAAGAAAATGTAGTGTATTATATGCAAAATGTTTAAAAGGGGACGTTTAAGTTGATAAGATTGTGTGCATCTAAAGAGAAGGTTTGGAGTTAACAGTTCTCATAAGTTTACGCAAATGATATACACTTCAGAAATGTCAATCCTATGTTTGCAGCAAACGTTGTGTCTTGTTTTTACAGAGGATATATTGAAGCAGTAAGAGAGCTTGGGCGAAAAATTCAATTATCTCTTGATGTTCAGTTTGATGACATTGTTGTTTCCTGCAGCAGGTATTTCATCAGCGCCCACTCTATCCTTTTATATGGAGGTAGTTATGTGTGCTTGTGTCAGGCCTAGATCCTAAAAGTTGTGACACTGACACTTCACGACTTTATGATATTGAACTTTTTGCAGTGGTGGAACGACGTTTTTTCTTTAGGATCAAAATTGAGTATCTTAACGGTGAAAGTATGAACTTTCTTTGGCTATTTTCTTACCCTGGTGAAGTTTAAATACTTATTATCCACTTGTAGGATAGGCCCATGCTTTCTCTGTTTAAATTCTTAGCATGTGCACATCTAAATTTATTTGTTTTCCTAAGCCGCACAAACCAGATTCAAAGAGTTGCAAGAAAGGAGAACTATCTGAAATGATGTTCTACCTACTAACACCTAGCGACAATCAGGTGGGCTCAGAATCAGTTGCAGAAAAGAACCAACTGATATTATGCTCACACAACGAATGGAAGGTGCAACTTTTAACCAAGATGGCTTCTGGATCAATGTAAAATAACAGCACCACCTCCTACCTGGTGAGATTGGGGAAGTGGTTAAGGCCGAGGTGGTACATGTAGGCCCCGTGTCGATTGACGAGGCGGAAATGAAATTCTCTCGAAAGAAAAAGGGGATAGATAGATTTAGTGTGCGAGTAAAACTAGGATACATAGATAGATAGATAGATAGATAGATAATGTGTACTACCTTGATTGGATTGTGACTTTTGTCTTGCACTGAACTGAAAAAGTGTCCATGCAGTTTCAGAATGTGAACTTCCGTCTCATTAAACAAGAGCGAGGTTGGTCATCCATAATGCATTTATACATCAATTTGATGATGAGCCCCATCCCATCTTGAATACCCCTCTCTACATTTCAAAGGTACTAGCTAGCATTACCGTGTTTGTGTTTTCCGATTAAGTTTTGAGATCAAGACCTGTTATTCTCATTCTGAATGTTTTATATATGTCAACTTCCGTACATACTGTTGTCCAGATAAATCAGCTATGTAGTCTTGATATTTTCATATATACCATCAATTTTTTTGCCTCAAGCAATGAGATTAAAATCAGTTATGTGTTGCACAACGAATATCATGAGAGTGACCACTCCAGGATTTTTATGTTGGTAATTATGTATGGTCCTAGCCATATTTGATAGCATACAATAGTCAAGGTATAGTCTGTAGTCTCATTTTTCTTTTTGCAGTTAAAAGATATGATAGTTTAGTTGCCCAAGAAGAATTTTATAGGTACTTCAGTACTTTGGGTTATTAGTTCGAAGAAAACATTTTAGGCTTTCCCTTCTGCTGCTGTTTATGAAGCGCACAACGGATGAGGTGACAGTGGATGAGGTGAGCATGCTCCTCTCGTACTCGCCACACTGTCGGAGGGAGGCACCAAAGGCACACCACCGCTAGGGCCGACATGTGCGGCAATTTCTATTGTAGTATCTTATTACATTGCCATGCAGCAAGATGCTTTTGTCAATGGTATTATATTGTTGTCTGTTGTCTATGATGGAATTTTAGTTTCTTTCTCACATGATTCATCAATATATTATAAGTTTATCAAGAATTGCATGTATGTGTTATCCAGATCAAAAAAGGAAACCGAAAGAGTCGTTCCTTTACCTAGCACTACCGAGTCCTTTCAGTCCATTCTCTGAATGTGTTGCATCTGCACAGTTCTAATTCTGATCCAATAACACTACTTAATATAGGTAAGAAAGTAAAAGGGGCGCACCCAACCTGGCATCGCCCCAGCTTCCTCTTAGGAGGCGCATCCGTGGTGCGCCCCAACCACTAGTGAGTGATAATGTTGATGCTCCAGCGGTGGTCACAACAGGGCAGCTTGCTGTAGTGTTGCGGTGCTCGCTAATATCAAATAGTTTATACTAAACCTTTTTACTTGTTATATTTTTTCTAGCCATAAATAAAATTTCGCAAAACAAATCAGCATACACTATTCAATGTTACGAATTTCTAACATCTATCAATGCAAGTAGATTTACATGGATTAGAACCATATTTTTGCAATATGGTTTATGTTGTTAATCTCATACATTGCCCTTTAATAAAACATATAATCCAATTGAATTCTCCAAGATAGAAGAAATGTTAAAATCTGCAAAATTTGTAACTTCATTGATTGTAGTGTAGCTATACGCGCTAATATTTTAAAAATATCTTTGTAAAGAAACCTACAACATACACGCATAAAAAGTATCTTGAGATATATTTCTAATATCTTAAGATTGACGAAGTCATCATAGACGTCGCCTTCCACTGAATGAACTTTGCCGGAAAGCCTGAAATAAGTACAGAAAAGTACAAGCACCAGTGCCAAGTATAAGACTTGCACCCTGGTGGGCTGGTTCCACCATAAAGAACCTAACCACCTGAGCCAGTCTGAGTATATCCCAAGGTTTTTTTCTCGTTTGCCTCCCATCTTTTCACATTTTCCATCATCAAATGCTGCAAACTTCAAAAAAGACCGCTTTTTTAGTTAATCGAAAGAATGGTGCAAGAGACGAAGAAACATGTTTGTCAACCAAGGAAATTATGGGCTTTAACGTACGGTTTGGGCTGTCGTAGTTCCATCGACCAAAGACATGGTTTGATGTTTTTTACTTCCTTGGGGGACAAGGTGTATTGTCAACATACTCTTTATCAGCGGCGGTTACTGTTCTGATGCGCTAGTTCTATGGGGCCTTAGCACGACGACTTCCCGACTGTCTATTACAACAAATTTTGCCTGGCTCCAGCGAGGGAGGGGCAATGACGGCGGTGCGCCTTCGGCTCACTTCAGTGCTTGTAATCGTCGCTAGATGGCCTATGAATTTGGATGTAATTTTTATTATTTTTTATGTTCGTTGTACGTCCATGATTGAAGGTGAATAGATCGGAAGATTTTTGAAAAAATATTACAGTCACTGAAGTCTTAAGTTTTTCCGCAAAGAGAAAAAGGTCTTAGTCTTGACGTGGAGATACTCTGTTGCACGTTGGCACGTGGTGTGAGAAAGTGACAACATGCGAGTTCAGACTTTGACAGTTTCAGAGTTTAACAGCCTCAGCAATGTCGATATATACAGGGTATGCGTCCGATTATGAGACGTATGGCAGGTAACATGAGGCAGCAAAGCAGATAATAACACGTATAACATGAACATTGAGCACAGCCACAACTCATCAAGCGCGAGCTAGGTGCCAATTAGTGAGTTCAAACAAGACCGAGTGTGCCGCTCTAGGGTCATGCTCCATATACAATCTTGAATCTCCGTATCAACAATTTCCAAAAAGGAAAGGTAAAACAAGAAGAAAAGTACCAAAGAATCATCATGCTATTTTTCGAAAAGGAGGAATACCCCCGGCCTCTGCATTTGATCGATGCATACGGCCAATTTTATTAATTATTAGCACAAAACCTTACAAAGTCGTACAACAGTAAGACCAAAGCCACCATCTTCGCAACCTCTGTCGCTACTCCTATCTAACTGATGAAGGAGCGCTGATGGTCTGGGCCTAATACCAAACAGACGTCGCAGCCAAACCTAACATCTAAGACCTGAGGTCCCAACCTGGACGCCTGCCGGGTATGGGCACCCACTAGTCCGGCGTGCTCCTCAACCAGGCCGCCTGCCGAGTATGAGGCCGCCACAACCACCTACCACTAATCCATCTTCAGAGCTGTACTGTTGCAACGGCCTTGCCCGGTCTCGCTGCCGCCGACGCCACCACGACGCCAGACAGCGTCGACCTCCTGCGCGTGTCCGTCACCACACATCTGACGCCAAGCCTCCGCTGCTCCATGCCGCCGCCAAGAATATGCATAAAGAAACACCGCTCCACCGAAAGGGAGGCAGCACACCCCACCCCTCACCTACAGACCCTTCCATCCGATCCCAATGTCCTTGGCGTCGCCTCCAGGAAGGTAACGGTGCACAGGGCGCCGCCGACGCCCGATCCGCAACGGATCTTGGGCTTTCACCCGGACATGGTTCGGAGAGGAGACATGGTGCCCTCAGCAGCGCCCCCAAGGAGGAAAACGGCGCCAAAAATCGGCGTCGCCACTGCCGGCCAGCCAAGGCGGCCAAGGTTTCCCCCGGACACCGATCTGCTCCACCAGAACACACCGGAGGTGGATCCGGAAGATCCAAACCGAACCGGGGACTGGGAAGGGATGCATGGAAGGGAAGGGGGCAATACCTCCAGATCTGGCACGCCTGCGGCTCGCCGTCCTCATGGCCGAACTCTCAGGCACGCCGCACGCCCCGCCGTCGCTAGGCCCCGCCCCAACCTGCCCTGCGGCGAGAGGAGCTGCCCCGCGAGCAGCACGGGCCGCCTGGCTGGACCGCCGCGATCCTGCCCAAGTCCACCAGGCCGAGATCGCCCCGCCGCCACCTTCCCAGGGCACGCCCGGCTTCGCCGGCGCCCCCTCCAGTGGCGGCGCAGCGGGGGAGGAGGGCGGGATCCCCCCGGCGGCGCGGCTAGAATCATCATGCTATGTATGTGAAATTAGTATAACCTTCGTGTGTCTATACCCTGAACTATTCACAGGCAGATGAGAGCAATCGATCGATCAGCCCAGCCGGCAGCCTCGCCATGAGCATCTCCACCGTCTCCCTCGCCTTGTCCGCTACCACCACCGCGTCCGGGTACACCGCCGAGTACATCGCGCCGTCCCCGCTCCTCTCCGCGGGCGCCGGCCGTGCCGCGCCGACAAAGTCCGCTCCGGCGACCAGAAAGACGACCACGAGCGCTGCCAGAGCCACCGAGCGCCGCCCCGACGACGATGCCATCGCAGAGAGCTGCCGAGAAGCCGAGAATCGAAGATGCCGCTGGCGTAGGCTGCGCAGTGCGCCTGAACCCTGAAGAAACTACGAGCGAGTCTGCTTTCGGACGGTTCGTTGATTGGTTGGTGGAGCTGGTCGGGTGCGCGAGCGTGTATTTATAGAGTGGCGGTGATAGGGTCGGGTTGGTGAGGGTTTTTTTTTTTTCAGAATACGCCTAGACGTACCATAGCTTTAGAGCATCTCCAACAGGCGCCCAAAAAAAGCTCCGCGCATTAAAAGTTTATTTTTTGGGGCGCTGGACAGCTCCAGCAGAAGCTGTAGCGCTAAAAGTTTTTTGGGCGCGCGCTGAAAAACGCTATCGCGCGCAGCATATTTGAGGCGCCGGATTGCGCGCGCTTCACAATTTGTACTGTCTGCTTTTTGGGCGCGCGTTTTTGGGCGCCTACTAAAGCAAAGTTGGTCCCGACGCATTAAAAGTGCTACAGTGGCGCGCTATAACGTTTATTGGGCGTGGAATTTTTGTGCGGCCGTTGGAGATGCTATTATAGAAGGCAGAATTTTAGTTACAAGAAACTACACTCGTTGCGAACAATAAGAGTAGCGCAAACACCACACGAAAGACAAACAACACCGCCAAGCAAACTACAACACAGAAGAGCCTATCCAATCTAGACCACAACACCACGTCTCGACCAACGCCGAACACCTCCGAAGACCACCAACTCCTGCAGAGAACTTCACTTGTCGATGCACCATTCACTCTTATCGCCTAAGAAGAAGTGGCAAGTGGATGGCAGGACTCGATCTGCTCCGAGAAAGCCGCCGTCTTGTGACACACCGGCGACGGGCGTACATAGCGCTGTCATGGAACAAAAGAGGATAGCGACGAACACCGGAGGAGAACGTCGAGGAACTTGTCTCCACACAATGCTCCCAGCAGAGGAACGACGCCACGGACGCCGCCATTGTGCCGATCCAACACCGAATCGAGGCTTTCGCCCGGAGACAACCACAACTCATAGTGAGCGAGGGACATGACAAACACGCCTCGGCGACGCCTCCAATGAGGGGGATGACATCCACAGGTGCCATCGCCGCCGGCCCGACAGAAGCCGAGCAAGATTTTCATCCGCGTGTCGCACCTCACCACGCCCCCTAGAATTGGGCAACACCATCCCAGAAGCTTCACACCGCCGCCACTGCAGCACTTTGCCGTCGCAGCTGCAAGCCGAGGGTCTACAACCGGCAACACGGCAAGGAGAACATCGGCCGCACCACCGACACCCAGCCTGGACAGGAACCACAGCCATCCCGCACCACCGGCAAGGTCCAGGACCCCCTGCAATAGCCGTCGCCCACTCCAGGGGACAGCCTTGCAAAGGTCGGACCTGCATCTCCACAAGGAACCAGTAGCACCGCCGGGAGAGCCTCACCGCTCACCAACGACACAGAGGTGGCCGGCCGCTCGCTGCTCGCCAAGACTCCATCTTGGCCGAGCCATCGCAGCGCCACCGCCACCGGTCTGGCCATGGACTTGCACCGCTGCCTCCAGATTGCGCCACCGGCACCCGCGCACGCCAACACGCCACTGCCTGCTCCAGCCAGGCCTGCCGCTCCACAAGCCCCCCTGCCGAGCTCCGGCCGCCAGCCCCGACTCCGGCACACGCAGATCTGACCGACCACAACACCGTCCAAAAGAAACGCCGCGCCGCCACCGGCCCATGCGCTCTGCCGCGACGCGCCGCCACCGGCCATCCACTACGCCGCCCGCCGCCACCTGCCTGCGCGCCCCGCCCGACGCGCCGGCCTTCGAGCTCCATCACCGGTCGAGGAGGAGAGCCCCCCGCGGCCCCGCACCAGGAGAGGGCGGACGAGATCCCGCCGCCGCCGACGCCGCACGGGCTTTGCCCGGCGGCGGGTGGAGGGGAGGAGGGTGGGGCTGGGGCGGCGGCTAGGGTTCGAGCGCCCGGGCCGCCCGCGGGGGGGGGGGCCGAGACGAGGAGGAGGTCGGTGAGGTTGACTGACGTGCTTGCTGAGCTCGCAGAATGCATAAGCTGGGTGGAAAGGGAGGAGATTCCAATGGCGCGTGTACATCTGCTGACCAACCGGCCATGGAAAAAAGGTGCAGGGGCTGCTGAATGACCGACGGACGAGCTGATAATTCCTCTTGGCCTGCAAGTCAAGGAGACCCGGCATTTCCAGCCGATGATGGTGTCACGGCTGGAGGTGTGCAAATATGATACGCGTACCGCTAGCTCATGGGAAAATGGAAGGTCAGAATCGAGGGCTCAGATTATCTTGCGTACAAGGAAGAAAGTGCATTCGTATGTAGTGTAGTATGTGTGAATACAATCACCGGGTTTGGCTGGATGGCTTTTGCAGAATTGAGATTCTTTTCTTTGCCTAGGTCCTGAACGTAGGGTGGCGCGCGTGCGAGCCAGAGAGACCAGGTCGTTGGTACCGTAGTACTCCTATCATGCAACCAGAGGAGACGACTGACCTTCTTCCTGGGGTGGTACCGAAAGTTCCAGGTGCCTGCCCGGCTGCGGACCGTGCGTCCTCACTCTGCCTCAGGTTTTTCGTTAGAAAAGAGTCGTGGTTTAGAGCATTTCCAATACATGATGTATAGTTTGGTGCTTTAAATTGGTGATGTAAGAATTTACATCATCAAAAGGTGCTTTTTACATCTTTAAAAAAGACTTAACTTCAACAGATGGTCCAAAATGGAGATGTAAAAGAGCAACTCCAACAGATGGTCCAAAACGAAGATGTAAAATTCTGAAAAGGATCAACTACTACTTCATCTCAACATAGTTCAAACATCAAATTCAAACATAGATGACATAAACTTAAACTAGCAGAACTACTCGTCGTCCGAGGGCATCCAATCCGACTCTTCCGAGTCATCCAAGAGCCCCCGGAACTCCTCGTCATCCTCCGACGATGACTCGATGGGGATCACCGTCGAGGGGGCGGCCTCGTCCTCCTTCTTCACCTCCTTCTTCTTCTTCTTCTCCTCGGCATCACGCTTCCAGTAGAACTTCTGCTCGTCCTAGATGCACTCGAGATGCTCCCACGCAAACCGAGCCATCGCCGTATCGTCATTCTCGCCGGGAGTGACGACAACCGCCGGTCTCTTCTTCTTCCTCACCGGCATCTCCTCCATTCGGATTCCCTGTGGCACGACCCACTCCGGGAAGTTGAGGTCCGTCTTCGGTCGTCCGGCACGCCACACCGCCACGTCGTAGGCACGCACGGCCTCGTCGGCGGTGGGATACGTGTCGGGCCACCAACGTCGCCCGACGTTGGAGAACTCAACTTCGAAGTTTCCAGAGGGCTTCACCCTCACGCCGAAGAAATCCGACTTGCCCTTCGGCGTCTTCTATGGCGCCATCGGGTGGTGGCGGCGACCAGAGCGAGTCGGGGCGGAGGCCGGAGCGGGGCACAGGCGGGCGGAGCCGAGGTGGGGCTGAGGCAGACAAGGCGGAGGCGGACAGGGTCGGGGCGCGGTGCGGCGGGGCTGGATCTGTGGCGGGCGGCGGCGAGGAACTGCGGCGGGGCGGCGGCGGGCGAGAGGAAGAAGGGGGGAAATGAACTGAAGGGCGGTTGGGCGTTGGTGCGAGGCCGCGGTTTTTACATCTCCTACCTCCGAAAATGTAAATTTGCACCGCCAGGTATGGTATGTAATTTTTTTGGCATATGGACCATTAGTTAGAGAGCTGTTTTTTGCCTTAGAAGATTGAAAAGTTGATTATTTTTACATATGAACCGTCGATACTTCATATCGAGTCGTGGGTCGAGGGCAGAAATGGAGGGTTGCCGGTTTGATTAATTGTGGTGGCTGCCCTCATTCATGCTTGCCGTATCGATCATCGATAAAACATGTGCTTTGGATCATCCAACTGCTCTTCTCGTCAACAAATTAATATTTCGACGCAGAGGAAACGAGTGACGGCTCAACAAGTCCAACATGGGATCGGGACGTACGACGGTTAACTAACAAACAACGGTCAATGCCACAACAAGTCAGGCATGCATCATTGGGTCAGCAACTCGATACCGCTGCAGGGCTGCTGCAGGGAGGGTCAGGATCGAGGGCTCTCGTTTCAAAAAAAAAATCGAGGGCTCAAACTCTGTCGCGGTGTGCTGTATGGGGAGATCGACGAGGAAAGTGCATGCGTGTACGTGCGTGTGAACAGTGACTTTCAGGAGCCAAGCCTGAGAGAATCCGAGACACCGTGAAGTTTTTCAGGAGCCAAGCCTGCGGAAAGTACTTCACTCTAGCTGCCAGATTCGGGTGTCATTAATTATGTATGGGAATCGTTTGGCAACGGCGCACCGGCTGAAGCTTCGGCCCGTCGCGTCCACGCGCAAACGCGCCCAGCGACTCGCCTAGCGACACGTAGGATGGGAGCTCGCCCACGTGCGTCTTCTCCCTCCTGCCTTTTCTTTTCTTTCTCTCGGTCATCTCTCTCTTCTCTCTCCCCGTTGCCATGGTCAACCCGTCGCCCGTGCCGGAGGCCTCCCAGGGGCGCCGCCGTCATGGGAATCAGCCGATCTGGCCGCCCTCGACCAGATCTGCGTGGATCCGCATGCATTGGAGGTCTGCCTACCTCGCCGGACCCGGCCACACCGGAGCTGCAACCAGCCATGGCAGACTACACCCCCGCGGCGAATTTTTTCTGGAACCGGTTGTAGCAAATTCAATCGCCGGTGGTAGCAAAAATTTACTGCGGTTGAAGCAAAACGGCGTCATCGTCATCGCGGGGGTTGTAGCTGAGATAAGAAGTTTGAAACTTTTTTCAATGCAGTTGTAACTTTTGTAACTGTCAGTTGCAATTTTTTTGTTTTTCGTCCATGGTTTCGTTTCCACGGTTGAAACTTTTTTTATAGTCGGATGAAGCTTTTTTCATCGCTAGATGAAGCTTTTTATGTCACCGGTTGTAACTTTTCTTGGTCATCCATAGCTCCAGTGGTATACTGGTTGAAGCTTTTTTCGTAGCCGATTGAAGCTTTTCCTATCGCTAGTTGTAGCTTTTTTGGTCATAGGTTGCAGCACTGGGCATCTCCCTGGACGCTCGATTTTTTTTTGTTGCAAGATGAGCGCCGGCGAGCACGCCGGTGAGGTCCGGTCGTCGCCATCGAAGCTACAACGGTTGCCACGGAAGCTACAACCGCATGGGTGGGCTATTGCATGGGCGAAGCCGGTGACGAGAACGGCCGCCGAGGGCTGGGACCGGCGACCAGGGCGGCCGGCGAAGACGGGCGGCGAGGGCGGCGATCAGAGACGGGGAGGGCAGGCGAGGGGGCGGCGACGAGGGAAAACGCGTGCGGCTGGCGAGACGAGGTTCCTTTTCCCGTCCGCGCTCGCGAGAGGAAGAGGACGATCTGATTGGATAAAGATTCAACGGATCGGGACGGGCCGATCTGACGGCTAGGGTTGGACCGACCGAAGCGTTCCGCCGGTGCGCCGGCGCCTAGCATCGCCCATTATGTATACCGAGTATAAATAAATAAGGACGTCGATAACTGCCACACGTGTGGCAGGAAGGGAGACGCACCACACGTCTCTAATGCAAATAGATTGTCACGTCATCGCATGCATGCGTGCGAGAATCTTTTTGAATTTTCAGTTTTTAAAATGTTTTACCTATTAAATGAAAAATCCGATTGAAGATCCGTTTTCACCATTAAATCCCTCGCGACGAGATTTTCGAAACTAGATCTCATATCAATATATTTCGACGAATTTTTTTGGGGTTAAAAATTGCCATGTCTATTGCACATGAATTGCCATGGTGTTTACACTGAAGTTGTCATGATATGTTTCAGTTATTTTATTTTACATTTAAAAGTAATTTTTGACATTTTACAGGAATTAAGAAACTAGACTTGACATGCACCATAAACTAAAATTGCCATGATACATGCACTTAAAATTGTCATGATTCATACAAAAAAATATTTTCATGATCAAAGTACTGGAATTGCCATCATCAAAATACTAAAATTGCCAGGATCTACAAACTAAAATTGCCACATGGCAACTTTAGTTTAAGCACTATGGCAATTACAGTGTAAACATCATGGCAACTTCTGGGCAAAAAAAAATTTCGTCGAAACATATCAACATGGGGTCTAGTTTGAAGATCTCGTTGAGACGGATTTAATGGTGAAAATGGATTTTTAATTCGCTTTTTAATTAAGAGATAAAATATTTTTAAGCCAAAAACCAAAAATATTTCTGCTGATGTCATCTATTCATACGTGGCAAAATGAATGGTGATGGAGGCGTGTGGGAGATGTGCAAACGTACATACGTGTGGGCGTTAGTTTTTCCGATAAATAAACGAACCGAAAAGAAACATAGCTTCACCCTTGACGTACGTGTCCCCACTGTCCAACCCTGCAACGCGCTTGCTAAGCTACGAGCTTTAGTCATGTTTTAGCATTAGTACTTGGGATCGAGTGAGTGAACGAGCCCTCCACAGCAGAAAGGGAGCACATGTGTTCTCAGCCATGGAAATCCTTGGCTGTATGTTGCCGGTTGGATTCAGTTTAGTCTTTTGCGGACTGCGGTCATGCTTCACTTCTGTATCATCGACTAACACAGGGTGTTTTCTCTTTTTGGACCATCCAACTACTTTTTTTTGCGAGTGAAAAAATAGTTTTATTGCATTATAATAGGGTTACAATCCAGAGGCAGAAGTTCCTCTATACAGTGGTCCAGCTAATCTTCTCGTCAACAGATTAATATTAAGACACAAACGCAACGAGTAACAACTTTTCAAGTCCAACATGGAATTGTTGCACGGCTAACTAACAAGCAACAGGCAAAAAAAAAAAACTTTGTTGCACGTTTTCCACGTATGTGGTATGAGGCTAGGGTGCTACTCCTACCATTTCAATTAATAAGACACACACGCATTTTAAAATTCAATTTTGATCATAAATTTGACCAATAATGTATATATTTTATCTTTATCTAACTTACTGTCAAAGTTCAATTTTAAAATGCGTGTGCACCATATTCGTTGGAATAGACGGTTTCAGGATTCAACCTCCGCAAGGTCGGTCCAATCTGCGTCAGGTACAAACATGGCATCCTATGTACTAGCACAAACTCAGGTATCCAATCAAGCAGAGCTGGCAAAAATATTATCTATTGCATAAAAAGAAAATATCAATCTCTTGACGACCAGAATCTTCTTATACGGCCACCCCTAATATATAGTGCAACCATATTTTGTTTTACATGCAGATATATTACATACCGAAACGTTCTCTCACAGCAATGTGAGCAATGTGGGAAAAAAGTTCTAACAGACCATATAACTACAATGAATCATCTAGAAATCACTGCATAACCTAGGGTTCATTAATCTGTTCTTTTTACACAATCGATACACATTAGAGCATACACCCAAATTATTATTCTAATAATGCTTAGACCAAACCCTGCCACTACGGTCACATTTGGAAATGGTCGGACTGCGCGTTTTTGGAACTCGTCGTGGCTTAATGGCTAGCGCCCTCGCGACATCGCGCCGGGCCACTTTGATCTCTCACGAAAAAAGAACTCCTTGGTCCAGCAAGCCATGACTAACAACCATTGGATCACGAATATTGACAGCAACAATGGTCTCTCCCTCGCGCATATCCAACAGTTTGCCGACCTTTGGGACAAACTATTAGTGGTGGCTCTCGCTGACGACATGGAAGATTCGATTATTTGAAAGTTCACTAAGGATGGGATGTACTCTGCTTCCTCGGCTTACAAGGCTCAATTTGAAGGCCCCATCTTCTGTTCAGTCCGTGTGGAGGGTATGGGCTCCCCCGAGGTGCAAACTTTTTGCTTGGCTTGTTCTTCAGAGTAGGATTTGGACATCCGACCGCTTGATCCGTCGTGGCTGGCCCAACTGACGTCTGTGCCCTCTTTGCAAACAAGCTCAGGAGTCTATGGCTCACCTTCTCTTCCAATGCTGCTTCACTTTTGTGCATTTGGAATGAC
Source organism: Triticum aestivum (assembly GCF_018294505.1). Taxonomy (NCBI): domain Eukaryota; kingdom Viridiplantae; phylum Streptophyta; class Magnoliopsida; order Poales; family Poaceae; genus Triticum; species Triticum aestivum. Next base: position 407,715,503 of record NC_057808.1, read on the forward strand.
ATTCTTCCGTGGCTTGGATTGCATCACATCTCTACTACTCCTTGGTGAGTAGGGGCTTCGGTCAAAGAATAGTGGAATGGCAACCTACAGATTCGTCTCGGCTCTCCCAAGGCCCGTGCCTCCTTGATGATGCTCATCTCCTGGGGGGTTTGGTCCGAGAGAAACGCTAAAGTCTTCCGCAACGTGGCGGTTCCTTCGATGGTCATCATTAACAAAATCAAACAAGAGGTGTCGCTCTAGGCTCTGGCGGGTGCCAAGCACTTGGGTGTTGTAATGCCGCGAGAGTAGTCTTTCGTTTGCCGCTTGCGGCTTTTGTCTAAAATCTTCTTCCTTAATCAATGAAATGGCAAATCTTTTGCCTTGTTTCAAAAAAAAAAAAGGAGCCCGTTTTTTCAGTGGGAACCTGAGTATGTTTTAGCACGAATCGATCAAGACAGTATAACCCGCAAAAAAAGGATGAAGACGGTATAGAAGACTCGCGGGTATTAGATCAAAGGTGACCACCTCAGCTTGTGAAACATGGATAACAATAACCTGAAAATAAAAGCATGTGCATATGGATATGGACAGCAATAACCTCTGATAGGAGGTAGGACAACACTTAACCATGCATTGCGGAGAAACCTCTATCAGGCCACCGTCCACTCATAACGCATTACTGTATAAACGATAGCTTGATTGTACATAATCAGCTCACGAAAAGCAAGGTGCAGCAATGGAAATAAAGTTGTATCACTTCACATACACCAAAAGAAACAGAAAGAAGTAACGAGACCAAATTCAGTTGGTTGAACAGATCAAGCAGAGATGGGGCCTAGTATTTTAGCTCACCTACTTCTGGCCAGTACCCCCACAGATGCAGCAAAGACCCCTGACGCTCCTTCTGTCCTCCAAGCAGTAAGGCCGCGACTGACGGCAGCGACACACAGAAGGACCTGTGTATGGCAAAGACAGTGAGTAAAGCAGCCTGGGCATTGGCCTGCACCAACCCAGCCAAAGAAATGTGGCCAGCGAATCAAGGCAGAACGAATAGTGAGCTTCTTTTACTGATAACTTAGATTAAACACCGTTAAAAAAACAATGTTCAAAAATCATATTGAAGCAATAAAGGGAAGTGGTTCAGTACCGGCTTCTATCTAATGAAACTCTAAACAGGGGAACACCTTGGCTTTATGTGAAAACTAAAAAGAAGGCACAACATGCAAGGTTTTGACACTCAACAAACTATAGTAATGATCTGCTGATTAGGACAGGCACCGATATAAAATGCATATCTATTCCATGAAAACCGAAAGGTACTGCCGCCACCAGTGGCAGGATAATGTTGGTTGAGTAGAGTGTGATTCTAATGATGGCGGAAAAAACAGGGAAGAATAGAAGAGAAGGCAATTGACGAAAAGTTTGCAACCTGACTGATAAAATAATACACATGGATGCTTATGAGATAATGGGCTACATGAACTTTGCTCGAGGAATTTGTATAGCTGAAGGGATCCATTACCCAAATATAACATAAATGAAGTTATCCTGCACATTAAATTACGACCAAATAAAAGTAAAGTGTAGATGAAGCTGAAATGAAAACGTCAGCAACTCATAATAAATTATCTTCCATCGGACCATATTCTTGATGAACAAAAACAGAAATCCAACCAGATACAGTTTTTACTTAGTTACCACTTTGAAGAATGTGCTCCTGCTTTGCTGTATATCCCAGCTTCTTGTCTTTTTTGTGTATTGTCAATGCAAAAATCTACGAGCAATCTCAACCTGTCATTGATCTGGTCCAAACCATGGTTCGTCTATCTATGGTTGTAGTTGCTAATGAAAAGAATAATAAGCGTTGCACAATTTTTCAGCATGCATTTTGTAAAGAATTCGGTTATCTCATATTCTCATCACACCATCTTAGCTGAGCTTGTTCGAACCAGGTAAGTCTCTCATCCTATATTGATGCTACTGAATCTAAATTGGCCTTCATAAAATACTATAAAATTGAATGGAAATGTTAATGTTGAAGATCAGCAATTCTGAAGTTTCCTCTGTTACTACAATTTTGACCGAGCTACATTGTTTTCTAATAGCCAAAAGCCATATGCTGCTGCAATAGATCATTTGCATGATTCCTCAACGACGCATGGGTGTTTTCCGTAATCCATCCAACTTCAAATCCATCTCCTGTGCCAGACTAACTCTTCCTCCCTCAATAAGAGCTTCCTTCAAATTACTGAAAAGCTGACCAGGTGGCCTGATCCCTTTGTCCAACATCTCCTGGAAATACACACAAGCTTCTTCCAGCCTGTTCTCAAAGCATAACCCGTTGATCAATGCAGAAAACATGTGCATACATGGCAGAACACCCTTCTCCTTCATTTGGTTCCACACCTTCAAGGCCACATCAACCCTTTCATTACTGCAGAACATACTAACCATCATTGTATATGTGTTGAGCTGAGGTTCACAGCCATCCTTGCCCATTCCCTGGAACACATTATAAGCCTCTTCTATCTTCTGAGACTTTATAAGATGGTGAAGAATAATATCATAAGTCCGGGAATTTGGACCGATTCCACTCTTTCTCATCTCATCAACCATCTTGAAGGCATGCTGGAATTTTGAGGCTCTGCAGTAAGCCCCAACAACTGCATTACATGTAGGTACCTCCATGGGAAAACCACTGGCCTTAGAAAGCTCAAAATACTTCAAAGCCTCATCCAGCCTCTCCTCTGAGCCAAGCCCATTGATAAGCATGCAATACACATGAGGGCTTGGCATGCAACCATTGGCTTCCATCTCACAGAACACCTTGATGGCCTCATCACATTTGCCAGACTTGCAAAAGGAACTAATGAGCATCCCGTATGCCACGACATCAGGCTTCAGGCCTGCATCAAGCATTTCCTGGTACACCGACTTAAGCATCAGCAAGTCCTTCTCATGGCCCCAGCCTTCCATGAGGGCGGTGTAGGTCTTCAAATCGGGAACAAACTTTCCGTTCCTCTTCATCTCCTTGAAGATGGCTTGCGCCTTCTTGACTTGCTTGGATTTGCTCAGCACATCGATCAACCAGTTGTAATCTGATAGGTCTGCTTTGAGCCCGAAGCCGGCCATCTTCTCGAACGTCTCGACGGCTTCCTTGACCTTCCTTGCCCTGGCGTACCTCCTGACGATGAGCCTGAACGTGTCCTTGGAAAGCAAGCCGCGGCACCGCATGGCCTCCACCAGGCTCCAGACCAGCCTGAACTGCTTGATCTTGCCGAGCGCTTCGATGAGGTTGTGGAAGCTCTCGGCCGTGTACACGAAGCCTTGCTGCCTCTCCGCCCACCGGAAGAAGGCGAGGGCGAGGATGCCAGCGTTGCTCAGGTTCTTGAGCACCTCCGCCACGAGCTGAGGCGACACCGAGGCCCCAAGCGCGTCGAGGGCCGACGCCACCCTCGGCTCCGGCACGGTGGACAGCACGCGGCAGACCCTCTCCGCCTCCGAGGAGACGTCGAGGCCCGGGCCGGGCACCACAGTGAAGTCCTGGTCCACTGCAAGATCATGGGCGCCGGTGAGCCCCGCCGCGTCGGAGACATCGTTGCCCAGGCCAGGCACCACGGTGAAGTGCTGGTCCACGGCGAGGTCGGGGGCGCCGGTGGGCCCCGTCGCCGTGCAGAGCCACTGGCCGCGCATTCCTCCGAGCAGGTGGTCGGCGCGCGCGCGACACGGGAAAGCGGCAGGCGGCGGAGGCATCTGTCCGAGGGCCATGCGAGCATGCTTGGAGGGGCCGCTCCTCGCGGAGCGGAGCAAGTGGGCGGCCGCGCCCGCGCGGCGGAGGCAGCGCATCCTGCCTGGGGGGGGAGCGTGGCGGCGACGAGAGATGTTTTGGTGGGGAGCGATTTCGGAGGAGAGGGGAGGCGATCGATCTGGCCGGCAGCCGGGACCCCGGACGGATGTTTTGGCGAGGTCTGTACTCCCGCAGCCGCAGGGCGGACGACGGACGATGCGGCGGCGAGCCTGGGTGGGAGCTACTGGGCGGCGCGGCGCGGCGGCGAATCCTGTCGGTGAAGTGAAGAGCCGAGCCCGTCGAGGTGTATGCTGGAGCGTTTGCTGTACGGACAGACTTACTTCCTGATGCATGCATACAGATTTTCTTAAAATTTAAACTTAGCTTTTTTTCTGATCAAAGTTATCAAGAAAACTATTTAAATCTACATTAAAAAATGCGGGTATCTCTACATTACTAAACATATATACTCCCTCCGTTGAACTAAAACCACGGCACTTATTTTGAAATGGAGAGATTTGAACAAAAATCATGACACTTACTAAAACCGAAGAAGTACAATAAAAAATATGTCTTTCGATGTATCTAACTATATAACTTTGGTATACTAAATATAAATATTATCTCTATAAACTTGATCGAAATTTATAAAGTTTGACTTTCAGAAAAACTATATACGCACTCTATTGTGAAATGGAGGTAGTATTATTTTTGACATTCATATACAAACATGCTATTCTAGACTGTTGTATGTTATTTTGGAAAACCGTACATGCTTTTGTTTATGTTTTGTTTTCCTCTTCACTGTTTTTTAGAAAGGTGGATACCGCCTGAAATTATATACGCACTTGGGCGTACGCTTTGGCTTATGTGCATCTTTTTTCAGGATGAGCTCTAGGCAAAGAACTTGGCTCTAGGTAAAATCATTAATTCTAATAGTGACATGTACATGTTTTCGATAAACCATGACAATATTTTATGGGCATGGCGGGAGGAACGATGGCTCGGCGAGGCAGGGAAATTATGAACGGAGGCGGCTAACTTGCTAGAAGAACCTTCCTGCACATCCCGGATTCCGACACCGACTCCCGAGCACAGCCTCCGGCTGACATCAGATGCCTCTGTTTGTTAGCCAAATCAATGCTGGAGGTGGTGTCGGATTCCAGCGCAGACGGATTCCGGGGCAGACTCCGAGGGCTTCGGATTCTTGTACCTACTCTGCCGTGGACTCCGATTGAACAATAATGCCTCTTATGTTAGCCGAAGTCTACGCTGGAGGCAGAATCAGATTCTAGGAGCTCCCTTAAGGTCCTGTTGGAAGTTCCGGCACCTATTTACAGAGCATGTAAAGATAGCACAGTATGCTTATACTGAGATGAATATTTTGGTTATTTTGGCGGCATATATGATAGAGTTTGGGGTTGTCTATTTTTATAAGATGCATAAAAGATGAAAGAGTTCCACCTTAATTTCATTGAGTCACCAACTTTCCTATACTCGGATAAATATAAAAGAGATTTGAACTGAGTATATTGCCTTCTTCAATCTTTGATAAATTAGGGGTCCACATCCATCTTTGCATCAACAGTTTTGACTAATCCACCTTTGTATAAACTTAACAGGCAAGATTAATCTTCAAATCATATTGTTGTTATCACTAAAGCCCACAGAAGAGAGTTGCACTTTCAGTTGCGTAACAACCCACCCTCGCCTAGTTGACTTGGTTAATCAAACGGCAGCTCTTCTTCCTCTCCGCTGGAATCCATACATCAATGGGATCCGCCATCCTTGATCCGCCTAATCTATCTCCACCGAGAACATCCTCCACCTCGCCCATTGTGGAGTTGAAATTTTTTGTCCAAAATTTGGACGAATCTGGATAGAAATTTGAAATGTTGTTTTCTCTTTGGTACTTGTTCATAATTGTCTGAAAATTCAAGAGTGCCATACTATAATTTTTATTGTTTTTCTGTAATTTTTCACATTTTTCTGGACATTTTAATTTTTTAACTGAAATTAAACAAATTTGGACAGAAATTTGAAATCTGGTTTTCTCTTTGGCCCCTTTTCCAAAATCAGATGAAATTCGAATAGTACACTACTATGATTATTCTTAATTTATGTAAAAAAATCAGAATTTTTTGTGCAGCTTGTTTTTGGACAAGATTTTAATTATTTTTGGGCATTCTAGATTGCATCGGGTACTATCGTTTTTTTTGTTCAGTTTTTTAATCTTATTCACCCTCTGATTACTGTCATCTGGAAAGATAGATGTTTATTTTTAATGTTTGGCATTTCGTCTAGAGACACAGGGTAATGGTGGGGCATACCATCAATTGCAATACTAAAGCTACAGTATCTCCAACAATTAATGCGTCTCACCGAAAAAAAAATTAATGCGTCTCACCCGAAAAAAAAACAATAATGCATCTCTCCTCCCTTTGTGTCTCCTCAAGTCCAAGGTTTACACCCTTCCACCCGCGCCGACGCAATCCCCCCCCCCCCCCTTCGTCCTGTTCGATCCAAATCGAGCCGTACTCGCGAGAGCGAGATCCTAATCGAGATTCCTTAACCCTAGGTCAGCTGATGCTCAATCGGGTGATGTCGATGCAGCGGGAAAGTCGTCGCCTGCAAATACAACCCCATAGTAAGTCAGCGCCTCGCTGTTATTTTCATCTGGACCCAAGTTTTGTGGAACAATACCAGGTAAGGCAAGCAGATTCTTGTAGGTTGATTTAACCTAGGCCCTGTTCGGCAACCCACCCACTCCCGGAATAGCGAGGAAACTGCAGCTCCGTGATTTTCAAATGCAGCTCTGCCTGCTCCAGGAGCGGAGTTGTGGAGCGGCGCGATTCCGAACAGGGCGCTAATGTCTATTTGAGCGTAAAATTTTGATTTTTTTTCATAGAGAAAACTATTTGAGTAAGTTAGGTTTCTATGGTAGTATAAAAGAATTTTGTTGATCGATTTGGGAAAGATCAAATTTTGTGTGTGTTGTTCATATGTACCCATGTTATGAAATTTGCTATAACATTAGTATAGCCGCTCAAATACGCAGTAAAGATTGATAGACAGTATCGCAAGAAACAAAAACTCTACAGTGAATAGCCCCGCTCGCCGTAACCCGCGAGCGGGCGGGGGGAATCCTTTTCTACGCAGTAAACATACATTGGATTTGAGAGGCCCCATGTGTCTTCCATGCTAAAGTTAGCAGGTGGCTGCCTTGACGTGGTCTGAGACGATCCTTGGCAACACAACATAGGGGAGCCCAAGTTGACTGTCTATGCACCCTGTCGATTATGTGTTCCCCTGTCTTGTTTTATTTGTTTGAGCACCGTGGACAATATACTTGGGTGGTATTGCAATGTTTTGTACCAATTTATATGGTCATTCAATAGTCTTTTTCTTTAATTGAAACTTGGGTGTCTAGCTCGAAAAGCATTATTTCTGTTGACTAAAGTTGGACAAGAAAAACGATTTCTGCTTCAGCATGTGCATATGCATGCTTCACTTTTTTTCCTTGTAACTTTCCACCTGTAATCATGCATTATGTATTGCAGATGGACCAGCTGATTCAAAGGTTGACAGAAAGGACTCAACCTGCAAACAAGATCATAGTTCCCAAGGTGGTGAAACACAACACCCTGGGCCGCATCTTCCAGAGGTACGCCATGAAACGCTGATGATGGGCTATGAATGCTCTAACTATACTAATTGGTTGAACTATGCTTGGTAAATATTTAGTACTCCCTCCGTCCGGAAATACTTGTCATCAAAATGGATAAAAGGAGATGTATCTAGACGTATTTTAGTTTGGGATACATCCCCTTTTGTCCATTTTGATGACAAGTATTTCCGGACGGAGGGAGTATGAACATATCTTTTAGTACTGCAACCTGCCACAATCCTACTGCATCAGTAGCTTTGTTTTTTCTTATACTTCCTGCAGAAAAATGTCTGTCATGACTCATGAGTGTTAGATCCCCTCTTGTCTTAGTAAGGAGGGGTAGATTTCATAGAGTTACTTCTCTTAGCAGTGGCTTGTGTCTTTTTTGATGTGGTTTTATGGTCTGAAATCTGGATTCAGTGTCCTGCTATTTATGCATACTGGTACTCTAAATACTCCGATATGTGGTGCTGAGGGTTGATCGCCGGCTGCGAGGCCTGACGCCAATCCCCTTCACCTCCTCAACCTCCATATTTTGGAGGCCCTTCTCCCCTTGCCGCCTTGGTCGGGTGTCCTCAGCAAACAAGTTGAGAGTGTCTCTACTCGTGTTGGTAAGGTGTGATTTTGTTGGTGATAACGTAGTCATCGTCTCCTGATAGACTGGCTGCAGCTCCAAGACTCGATTGTGTTTCTTTTGTTTGATCCAAGTCCTGTGTGCAAAAGTGAAGGACTAAGTTTTATTTTTTTAGGGTCCTCCTATGGGTTGTGATGTAACAAAGTTTGACATGTTATACCAGCTTCGGGGTCCTTCGACAGAAAACTTTGTTTAGAAAATAAATTAAAAATAGCCAAACTTATTGTTAGCTTCTTCCATGCCTAGCACATGCCATCCTTGGCAGTTAAAACTCAATCTTCATGATATAACTTCCATATGTATCTACAGAGGCCCTGTCCTTTCCTTGATACATTATTTAATTCAGACAAATAACCATATTTGTGCCCATGCTTGCTACAGTATATATATCCTGAGTGTCTATATGTACCACTAATTTGACTTATGATGTTATTTTTATACAACTCCCTTCCATTAAAAGACCAATATTTTGACTGCACTATTTTCCTAGTCCAATTGACATTGGGCTCTTTAACCAGTAAATAATGATATAAACTCAGCTGCTCATTCTGTGGTGAAATGATATTTTTTTATAGAGGAAACTTCTTCCGCGGTTGCATAGTTATCTCTATCCTTCTTTGTTTTGCACTTCTATATACCCAGTTAACATGGTCGCACCAAAATTATGAGCGAGTTTAGGACCATGTAAGTTACACGTCTTCATACTAGTAGAACTGAAAAGTGGTCAATTTGGACGGAATATTTTTGGATATGTCGCTATTGTTGCTAGTGCTAGGCTGCTAAGGCTACTGCACTGCAACATTTTATCCTGGTGTTAGTGGCTAGTGCTCGGCATAAGTAATGATTTAATTTGCTATCATTACGAAGTTAGGCTGTGTGACTGTGTCTATGAAGTTAGTGTCTGGTGCTCTGTGTGACTGTGTGTATGAACTCGCCTCGCCATTCGTCATGAACGTGAGTATATGTGAGTTTGATGGAATACAATGGTTTCACTCATAGTAACTAGATGATACTAAGACTATTCTTTTAGAACCACTAATAAGACATTTAGGAAAGTAACCGCCCTTTACTCAGAAGTCAGCACAATTGCATGGTGTGCCTATGTATAGCGTTGCAATCATGTGCAAGCACTTGGGTTGAAATGTTACTCGACATGGTTTTCTTTATTTCTTTTGTCCATTTGAAATAATTATACCTGACCATGTTCAGCTTTTCTCACATTCTTGTGCGTGCAGGATATCTGGTGTCATATATATTCCCTACTGCCAATGCGAGATGCTGCTCAAGTTGCTTGCGTGTCAAATGCATTTCAACGTTTTTGGAGATGCCATCCAAACCTTGCTTTCAGTATGAAAGCATTGGGCATGGATAAAAGATCATGTGGAGAGGATGAAATAGTGAGAAATTTCACCAGCAAGGTCGACCACATTTTAAAAAACCGCTTATGCATGGCCATAAAGACACTCGAGATTGTTTTCCGTTATTACAATGACCAGGTCTGTAACCTTGATAGCTGGCTTCAGACTATTATTACACCGGGGATTGAAGAACTCACTGTTCAGCTATCTAGAAAGTCTGGAAGATATTACAACTTTCCATGGTCAGTTTTAGCTAATGAGAGTGGAAACTCGATTCGGTATATAAATCTTTCTTGTTGTGCTTTCTCTTCCACTGCCGGGTTGTGCTTGAAAAGCTTGTCAAGACTTGAGTTGTGTGATGTTGATATCACGGGGGACCAATTGGGGTCTCTTCTTCACAATTCTTTTGCTTTGCAACGGATGCAACTCAGACGTTGCAATAATATAAGTTGCTTGAAGATACCATTTCATTTGCAACAACTTGGATATCTTGAAGTGTTTGACTGCAGCTTGCTGCTTATAGAGATAGAAGCTCAAAACCTTTCTAATTTTTAGTTTAGGGGTCACACCCAAGTACAACTACCACTTGGAGTAGCATTGCAATTGAAGAAGCTTGTCATGTCATTTCCTGGTGCTGTCAGCTATGTTTGTGCTGATTTTCCGTCTAGCTTGCAATATGTTGAAGCTCTTACCATATGTTCATCTCATGAGGTATACACTAAATCTTTAGGAATCTTTATCTGTTGATATACATAGTATGATTGATCTGAGATGTCTTTGTGCAGATGATTGATACACCAGTGCTACCTAGTAGCAAGTTCTTACATCTTAAGTACTTGAGTGTTGATCTTAGTGCAGTGGTATTTTCCCCAACCTACGATTATTGTTCTCTGATATCCTTTTTTGATGCTTCTCCTTCCTTGGAGACCCTTGTCATGAACGTAAGTCCATTGCCCATCCCGCAAGATTATTTAGTTTTAATGATGGAACTATTAATCCAACTATTTGTCCTATCATCTTTAGGTGTTGCAAGTAAAAATGTTGCACGAATCAATCGTGGGAGATACATCACATTTGAGGGAGATGCCAGGACACCGCCATGATAGCCTTAAGACAGTGAAGATCATTGGTTTCTCCTCTGCGAAGAGCTTAGTTGAGCTGACATGCCATATCATTGAGAATACGACGTCACTTGAGTGCCTTACATTGGACACCACACGAGGACATCCTTGGGATAGCTGTTCATCCAACTATACTGGAAAGTGCTTGCTGTTGCACGGGGATTTTATGGTGGAAGCTCGTAAAGGCCTCTTGGCTATAAGGACATATGTTAATCTCATGCTCATCAAAAGGAATCCACTAACAAGGTTGATCAGGTCTTGTTAGCAAACTCATTCCGAATTGCATGAAACCGGAGAATTTTCGAATAGCACTATGTTACCTCAACGGGGATATGCACATCCCCAATAATAAGAATATCATATTTCTTCTTGGCAGTAGGAAGAGGAAATTCAAAACCTCCAAAAATAATCGATGGAATTTTTCCAATAGAGTTTATACTATGAACTTGAGGTTGTTTCCTCGGAAAGTGTACCGTATGCTCATTGCCATTAACATGAAAAGTGACATTGCCTTTGTTGCAATCAATAATAGCCCCTGCAGTATTCAAAAAGGGTCTTCCAAGAATAATAGACATACTATCGTCCTCGGGAATACCAAGAATAACGAAGTCCGTTAAAATAGTAACGTTTGCAACCACAACAGGCACATCCTCACAAATACCGACAGGTATAGCAGTTGATTTATCGGCCATTTGCAAAGATATTTCAGTAGGTGTCAAATTATTCATATCAAGTTTACGATATAAAGAGAGAGGCATAACACTAACACCGGCTCCAAGATCACATAAAGCAGTTCTAACATAATTTCTTTTAATGGAGCATGGTATAGTTGGTACTCCTGGATCTCCAAGTTTCTTTGGTATTCCACCCTTAAAAGTATAATTAGCAAGCATGGTGGAAATTTCAGCTTCCGGTATCTTTCTTTTATTTGTAACAATATCCTTCATATACTTAGCATAAGGATTCATTTTGAGCATATCAGTCAAACGCATACGCAAGAAGATAGGTCTAATCATTTCAGCAAAGCGCTCAAAATCCTCATCATCCTTTTTCTTGGATGGTTTGGGAGGAAAAGGCATGGGTTTCTGAACCCATGGTTCTCTTTCCTTACCGTGCTTCCTAGCAACAAAGTATCTCTTATCATAACGTTGATTCTTTGATTGTGGGTTATCAAGATCAACAACAGGTTCAATTTCTACATCATTATCATTGCTAGGTTGAGCATCAACATGAACATTATCATTAACATTATCACTCGGTTCATGTTCATCACCAGATTGTGTTTCAGCATCAGAAATAGAAATATCATTGGGATTCTCAGGTGTGTCTACAACAGGTTCACTAGAAGCATGCAAAGTCCTATCATTTTTCTTTTTCTTCTTTTTAGAAGGACTAGGTGCATCAATATTATTTCTCTGAGAATCCTGCTCAATTCTCTTAGGATGGCCTTCAGGATACAAAGGTTCCTGAGTCATTTTACCAGTTCTAGTTGCAACTCTAACAGCAAAGTCATTATTCTTACTATTCAATTCATTGAGCAAATCATTCTGAGCTTTAAGTACTTGTTCTACTTGAGTGGTAACCATAGAAGCATGTTTACTAATGAGTTTAAGTTCACCTTTAACTCTAGACATATAATCACCCAAGTGTTCAATCATATAAGCATTGCGTTTTAATTCCCTACCAAAATAAGCATTGAAGTTTTCTTGCTTAACCATAAAGTTATCAAACTCATCCAAACATTGGCTAGCAAACTTAGTAGGAGGGATTTCAGCTTTATCATATCTATAGAGAGAATTGACCTTTACTACCTGTGTCGGGTTATCAAGACCATGTGTTTCTTCAATAGGTGATGGATTAAAACCATGTATTTCTTCAACAGGCGGTAAATTAAGACCATGTATTTCTTCAACAGGCGGTAAATTAAGACCATGTATTTCTTCAAGAGGAGGTAAATTCTTAACATCTTCAGCTTTTATACCTTTTTCCTTCATAGATTTCTTTGCCTCTTGCATATCTTCAGGACTGAGAAATAGAACACCCCTTTTCTTCGGAGTTGGCTTAGGAGTTGGTTCAGGAAGTGTCCAATTATTTTCATTGGTCAACATATTATTCAATAGAATTTCAGCTTGATCAACAGTTCTTTCCGTGAAAACACAACCAGCACAACTATCCAGGTGGTCTCTGGAAGCTTCGGTTAGTCCATTATAAAAGATATCAAGTATTTCATTTTTCTTGAGAGGATGATCAGGCAAAGCATTAAGTAATTGGAGAAGCCTCCCCCAAGCTTGTGGGAGACTCTCTTCTCCAATTTGCACAAAATTATATATTTCCCTTAAAGCAACTTGTTTCTTATGACCAGGGAAATATTTAGTAGAGAAGTAATAAATCATATCCTGGGGACTACGCACACAACCAGGATCAAGAGAATTAAACCATATCTTAGCATCACCCTTTAATGAGAACGAAAATATTTTAAGGATATAATAGTAGCGAGTTTTCTCATCATTAGTGAACAGGGTGGCTATATCATTTAATTTGGTAAGATGTGCCATAATAGTTTCAGATTCATAGCCATAGAAAGGATCAGATTCAACCAAAGTAATTATATCAGGGTCGACAGAGAATTCATAATCCTTATCAGTAACAAAGATAGGTGAAGTAGCATAAGCAGGATCATATTTCATTCTAGCATTCAGAGATTTTTGTTTCAGCTTAGCTAATAATTTCTTAAGATCCCTTCTATCATTGCAAGCAAGAAAGTCTCTAGCAGTTTCTTCATCCATAACATAACCCTTAGGCACAACAGGCAAATCATATCTAGGGGGAGAATCTTCATCATCACTTTCATCAATATTATCAGTTTCAATAATTTCATTCTCTCTACCCCTAGCAAGTTGTTCATCAAGAAATTCACCAAGTGGCACAGTAGTATCAAGCATAGAAGTAGTTTCATCATAAGTATCATGCATAGCAGAAGTGGCATCATCAATAACATGCGACATATCAGAATTAATAGCAGAAGCAGGTTTAGGTGTCGCAAGCTTACTCAAAACAGAAGGTGAATCAAGTGCAGAGCTAGATGGCAGTTCCTTACCTCCCCTCGTAGTTGAGGGATAAATTTTTGTTTTCGCGTCTTTCAAGTTCTTCATAGTGACCAGCAGATATAAATCCCAAGTGACTCAAATAATAGAGCTATGCTCCCCGGCAACGGCGCCAGAAAATAGTCTTGATAACCCGCAAGTATAGGGGATCACAACAGTTTTCGAGGGTAGAGTATTCAACCCAAATTTATTGATTCGACACAAGGGGAGCCAAAGAATATTCTCAAGTATTAGCAGTTGAGTTGTCAATTCAACCACACCTGGATAACTTAATATCTGGAGCAAAGTATTTAGTACCAAAGTAGTATAGAAGTAACGGTATCGGTAGCAAAAGTAATATTTTTGGGTTTTGTAATGATTGTAACAGTAGCAATGGAAAAGTAAATAAGCGGAGAACAGTATGTGAAAAGCTCGTAGGCATTGGATCGGTGATGGAGAATTATGCCGGATGCGATTATTCATGCAACAGTTATAACATAGGGTGACACAGAACTAGCTCCAATTCATCAATGTAATGTAGGCATGTATTCCGAATATAGTCATACGTGCTTATGGAAAAGAACTTGCATGACATCTTTTGTCCTACCCTCCCGTGGCAGCGGCGTCCTATTGGAAACTAAGGGATATTAAGGCCTCCTTTTAATAGAGTACCGGACCAAAGCATTAACACATAGTGAATACATGAACTCCTCAAACTACGGTCATCACCGGGAGTGGTCCCGATTATTGTCACTTCGGGGTTGTCGGATCATAACACATAGTAGGTGACTATAGACTTGCAAGATAGGATCAAGAACTCACATATATTCATGAAAACATAATAGGTTCAGATCTAAAATCATGGCACTCAGGCCCTAGTGACAAGCATTAAGCATAGCAAAGTCATAGCAACATCAATCTCAGAACATAGTGGATACTAGGGATCAAACCCACTGGCCTTGATTCTTTCGCCAGTATTTTTTGTTATTTCCAAAAATAATCTCCGTGAAGTTTCAGGTCATTCCGAGAACTTTTGTTTCTGCACAAAGATAACACCATGGCAATTCTGCTGAAAACAACGTTAGTCCGGGTTAGTTCCATTCAAATCATGCAAGTTAGAGTCCAAAACAAGGGCAAAAGTGTTTGGAAAAGTAGATATGACGGAGACATATCAGTTTTGTACCGAATACATGAAATAAAGACCTATAGGTTTGCCCCTCTCTCTCCACGAGGGAAGGCTGAAAGGTAAGCCGGTCCTTGCTGGCACGCAAATGGCTGCACCTGGAGAATTGGCAGAGAAAGCCCATTTAACGGTACTGCTTAACCGCCCAGTTCTCATCGCTTATGCCGAAGAACACTTGGCGGAGATACGCCAAAGATTCTTACCAATGGTGCCTCAATCAGATGTGGAGATGAAGGAGCACACTAAGAACTGCGCCGAATGGCTGAAGAATCGTTTGGCACAAGGATCCATCGATGACATTGCTACGTGGTTGGCACAAAAGCCATCACCTACGGTGTTGACGTACCAAGCATATGACATAAATGGATACACGTTCTACACCGAGGAACGTGATAAGAAGACCTTGTATCAGAACAGCTCTGTTCGAATAGAATGCATGACTGTAAATGAAGCTGATAAAAGGGTATACTATGGAACCATCGAAGAGATTTGGGAGCTTGACTATGTGAAAGTTAAGGTGGCATTATTCATGTGCGCATGGATCCCAATTGGTCAGGATACCAACAAGGCCTACGCCTCTGGCCGCACCCTTCAGAGGAATGCTCCAAGGAAGCCCACACACCAGCCTAAAGGTGTATATGAAGTAACCGAGATTGATTTAAAGTCTTGGGCTCCAACTAAACCAGATAAAGCATGCATGAGATTCAGGAGTGTGTGTGAATTTGTTGGCAGGGCAAGGCTCAATATTAATCTGCCGGGGTTTTGGAAGGCTGACACAGAAACACGGGGTAGGATAGTCCGGGGATCATGAATCACTTCAACGTTCCAGAGCAGTGGAGAATGCAGGTGGAACACGCTGCACTGAAGAAGGCTAGGGATGCTTGGAGAAACTGGAAGCACGTGCTGTACAAGAAGTACTTGAGTGAAGGCAAGGACCCAATCCCCGCATACCCCCAAATTACAAAGGCTGACTGGGCAGAATTCAATAGGGTCAGGGCAACTAAAGAGTTTGCTGAGAAGAGTTTCAAGCAATCGGAACTTCAGAAGAAGAAAATACACCCCCACCGTTTGGGTGTGGCAAGATACTACGACATGAAACTGATATGGGAACAGGAGGACAAAGAAGCAGTAGCAGCGGGTGGGAATCCGGCCTTTAGTGAAATCAGGGGCAAACACGCCAGAGACTACTTGCGGGCACGTGCAAAGAGGCGTGATGACGGAACTTATTACTTTGAAAACGCATGTGACGCCAAACTGTATGAAGTGATTAGAGGCCTCCAAGATCCCTAGAAGGTTCTACAGGAACTCAGGGCCATGTGACATTCTGTCCATTGCTCTGGACACAAAAGAGCCCCCTGCCTGTGCAAGGGGTATATGTGTTAATGTCCCTTACAAGAGGGCTTTCACACTCAGCAATGAAGAGAGGCTCAGCATGAAAAAAGCGAGGAGTGAAATGAAGCAGAATGCATTGTATGGAAGGTTGAAGAAGGAGATTTAACCGGTTGTTCGAAAGGATGTTGAGGAGTCAATGATGATGCAGAAGACTCTAACACTGACAGATAGCCAGCAGATGGGAGGGGAGGCGTGAAGGAAATATGCCCTAGAGGCAATAATAAAGTATTATATATTTCCTTATATCATGATAAATGTTTATTATTCATGCTAGAATTGTATTAACCGGAGACATAATACATGTGTGAATACATAGACAAATAGAGTGTCACTAGTATGCCTCTACTTGACTAGCTCGTTAATCAAAGATGGTTATGTTTCCTAGCCATAGACATGAGTTGTCATTTGATTAACGGGATCACCTCATTAGGAGAATGACGTGATTGACTTGACCCATTCCGTTAGCTTAGCACTCGATCGTTTAGTATGTTGCTATTGCTTTCTTCATGACTTATACATGTTCCTATGACTATGAGATTATGCAACTCCCATTTACCGGAGGAACACTTTGTGTGCTACCAAACAACACAACGTAAATGGGTGATTATAAAGGTGCTCTACAGGTGTCTCCAAAGGTACTTGTTGGGTTGGCGTATTTCGAGATTAGGATTTGTCACTCCGATTGTCGGAGAGGTATCTCTGGGCCCACTCGGTAATGCACATCACTATAAGCCTTGCAAGCATTGTGACTAATGAGTTAGTTGCGGGATGATGTATTACGAAACGAGTAAAGAGACTTGCCGGTAACGAGATTGAACTAGGTATCGAGATACCGATGATCGAATCTCGGGCAAGTAACATACCGATGACAAAGGGAACAACGTATGTTGTTATGCGGTTTGACCGATAAAGATCTTCGTAGAATATGTGGGAGCCAATATGAGCATCCATGTTCCGCTATTGGTTATTGACCGGAGAGGTGTCTCGGTCATGTCTACATAGTTCTCGAACCCATAGGGTCCGCACGCTTAACGTTACGATGACAGTTTTATTATGAGTTTATGTATGTTGATGTACCGAAGGAGTTCGGAGTCCCGGATGAGATCGGAGACATGACAAGGAGTCTCGAAATGGCCGAGACGTAAAGATCGATATATCGGACGACTATATTCGGACTTCGGAAAGGTTCCGAGTGATTCGGGTATTTTTCGGAGTATCGGAGAGTTACGGGAATTCGTATTGGGCCTTAATGGGCCATACGGGAAAGGAGAGAAAGGCCCCAAAGGGTGGCCGCACCCCTCCCCATGGGCTAGTCCGAATTGGACTAGGGAAGGGGGGCGCCCCCTTGCTTCTTTCTCCTTCCCCCTTCCCTTCTCCTACTCCCACAAGGAAAGGAGGAGTCCTACTCCCGGTGGGAGTAGGACTCCCCCCTTGGGTGCGCCACCTCCCCTTGGCCGGCCCTCTCCTCCTTGCTCCTTTATATACGGGGGCAGGGGGCACCTCTTGACACACAATTGATATACGATATTTTAGCCGTGTGCGGTGCCCGCCTCCACCATATTACACCTCGATAATATCGTTGCAGAGCTTAGGCGAAGCCCTGCGTCGGTAGAACATCATCATCGTCACCACACCGTTGTGCTGACGAAACTCTCCCTCAACACTCGGCTGGATCGGAGTTCGAGGGACGTCATCGAGCTGAACGTGTGCTGAACTCGGAGGTGCCGTGCGTTCGGTACTTGATCGGTCGGATCGTGAAGACGTACGACTACATCAACCGCGTTGTGATAACGCTTCCGCTTTCGGTCTACAAGGGTACGTGGACAACACTCTCCCCTCTCGTTGCTATGCATCGCCATGATCTTGCGTGTGCGTAGGATTTTTTTTGAAATTACTACGTTCCCCAACAGTGGCATCCGAGCCTGGTTTTATGCGTTGATGCTATGCACGAGTAGAACACAAGTGAGTTGTGGGAGATATAAGTCATACTGCTTACCAGCATGTCATACTTTGGTTCAGCGGTATTGTGAGATGAAGCGGCCCGGACCGACATTACGCGTACGCTTACGCGAGACTGGTTTCACCGTTGGGAGCACTCTTTGCTTAAAGGTGACTGGCGGGTGTCTGTCTCTCTCACTTTAGTTGAACCGAGTGTGGCTACGCCCGGTCCTTGCGAAGGTTAAAACAGCACCAACTTGACAAACTATCGTTGTGGTTTTGATGCGTAGGTAAGAACGGTTCTTGCTAAGCCCGTAGCAGCCACGTAAAACTTGCAACAACCAAGTAGAGGACGTCTAACTTGTTTTTGTAGGGCATGTTGTGATGTGATATGGTCAAGACATGATGCTATATTTTATTGTATGAGATGATCATGTTTTGTAACCGAGTTATCGGCAACTGGCAGGAGCCATATGGTTGTCGCTTTATTGTATGCAATGCAATCGCCATGTAATTGTTTTACTTTATCACTAAGCGGTAGCGATAGTCGTAAAAGCAATAAGTTGGCGAGACGACAACGATACTACGATGGAGATCAAGGTGTCGCGCCGGTGACGATGGTGATCATGACGGTGCTTCGGAGATGGAGATCACAAGCACGGTGCTTCGGAGATGGAGATCACAAGCACAAGATAATGATGGCCATATCATATCACTTATATTGATTGCATGTGATGTTAATCTTTTATGCATCTTATCTTGCTTTGATTGACGGTAGCATTATAAGATGATCTCTCACTAAAATTTCAAGATAAAAGTGTTCTCCCTGAGTATGCACCGTTGCGAAAGTTCTTCGTGCTGAGACACCACGTGATGATCGGGTGTGATAGGCTCTACGTTCAAATGCAACGGGTGCAAAACAGTTGCACACGCGGAATACTCAGGTTAAACTTGACGAGCCTAGCATATGCAGATATGGCCTCGGAACACGGAGACCGAAAGGTCGAGCGTGAATCATATAGTAGATATGATCAACATGGTGATGTTCACCATTGAAACTACTCCATCTCACGTGATGATCGGACATGGTTTAGTTGATATGGATCACGTGATCACTTAGAGGATTAGAGGGATGTCTATCTAAGTGGGAGTTCTTAAGTAATATGATTAATTGAACTTAAATTTATCATGAACTTAGTCCTGATAGTATTTTGCAAATTATGTTATAGATCAATAGCTCGCGTTGTTGCTTCCCTGTGTTTATTTTTGATATGTTCCTAGAGAAAAAATTATGTTGAAAGATGTTAGTAGCAAAGATGCGGATTGGATCCGTGATCTGAGGATTATCCTCATTGCTGCACAGAAAAATTATGCCTTGATGCACCGCTAAGTGACAGACCTATTGCAGGAGCAAATACAGACGTTATGAACGTTTGGCTAGCTCAATATGATGAATACTTGATAGTTTAGTGCACCATGCTTAACGGCTTAGAATCGGGACTTCAAAGATGTTTTGAACGTCATGGACCATATGAGATGTTCCAGGAATTGAAGTTAATATTTCAAGCAAATACCCGAGTTGAGACATATGAAGTCTCCAACAAGTTCTATAGCTAAAAGATGGAGGAGAATCGCTCAACTAGTGAGCTTGTGCTCAGATTGTCTGGGTACTACAATCGCTTGAATCAAGTGGGAGTTAATCTTCCAGATAAAATAGTGATTGACAGAATTCTCTAGTCACCATCACCAAGTTAGTAGAACTTCGTGATGAACTATAGTATGTAAGGGATGACGAAAGTAATTCCCGAGCTCTTCGCGATGCTGAAATTGACGAAGGTAGAAATTAAGAAAGAGCATCAAGTGTTGATGGTTAACAAGACCACTAGTTTCAAGAAAAGGGCAAAGGGATAGAAGGGGAACTTCAAAAGAACGGCAAGCAAGTTGCTACTCAAGTGAAGAAGCCCAAGTCTGTACCTAAGCCTGAGACTAAGTGCTTTTACTGCAAAGGGACTGGTCACTGGAAGCGGAACTGCCCCAAGTATTTGGTGGATAAGAAGGATGGCAAAGTGAACAAAGGTATATTGGATATACATGTTATTGATGTGTACTTACTAGTGTTTATAGCAACCCCTCGGTATTTGATACTGGTTTAGTTGCTAAGAGTAGTAACTCGAAACGGGAGTTGCAGAATAAACAGAGACTAGTAAAAAGGTGAGGTGACGATGTGCGTTGGAAGTAGTTCCAAGATTGATATGATCATCATCGCACACTCCCTGTACTTTCGGGATTAGTGTTGAAACTAAATAAGTGTTATTTGGTGTTTGCATTGAGCATGAATATGATTTGATCATGTTTATTGCAATACGGTTATTCATTTAAGTTAGAGAACAATTGTTGTTCTGTTTACATGAATAAAAACCTTCTATGGTCATACACACCAACGAAAATGGTTTGTTGGATCTCGATCGTAGTGATACACATATTCATAATAATGAAGCCAAAAGATGCAAAGTTAATAATGATAGTGCAACTTATTTGTGGCACTGCCGTTTAGGTCATATTGGTGTAAAGCGCATGAAGAAACTCCATACTGATGGGATTTTGGAATCACTTGATTATGAATCACTTGATGCTTGCGAACCGTGCCTCATGGGCAAGATGACTAAAACGCCGTTCTCCGGAACTATGGAGAGAGCAACAGATTTGTTGGAAATCATACATACAGATGTATGTGGTCCGATGAATATTGAGGCTCGTAGCAGGTATCATTATTTTCTGACCTTCACAGATGATTTGAGCAGATATGGGTATATCTACTTAATGAAACATAAAGTCTGAAACATTTGAAAAGTTCATATAATTTCAGAGTGAAGTAGAAAATCATCGTAACAAGAAAATAAAGTTTCTACGATCTCATCGTGGAGGAGAATATTTTAGTTACGAGTTTGGTCTTCATTTGAAACAATGCGGAATAGTTTCGCAACTCACGCCACCTGGAACACCACAGCGTAATGGTGTGTCCGAACATCATAAACGTTCTTTATTAGATATGGTGCGATATATGATGTCTCTTACCGATCTACCACTATCGTTTTGGGGTTATGCATTAGAGACAGCTGCATTCACATTAAATAGGGTACCATCTAAATCCGTTGAGACGACATCTTATGAACTGTGGTTTGGCAAGAAACCAAAGTTGTCGTTTCTTAAAGTTTGGGGTTGCGATGCTTATGTGAAAAAGTTTCATCCTGATAAGCTCAAACCCAAATCGGAAAAATGTGTCTTCATAGGATACCCAAAGGAGACAGTTGGGTACACCTTCTATCACAGATCCGAAGGCAAGACATTCGTTGCTAAGAATGGATCCTTTCTAGAGAAGGAGTTTCTCTCGAAAGAAGTGAGTGGGAGGAATGTAGAACTTGATGAGGTAATTGTACCTGCTCCCTTATTGGAAAGTAGTTCATCACAGAAACCAGTTTCTGTGACGCCTATACCAATTAGTGAGGAAGTTAATAATGATGATCATGAAACTTCAGATCAAGTTATTACTGAACCTCGTAGGTCAACCAGAGTAAGATCCGCACCAGAGTGGTACGGTAATCCTGTTCTGGATGTTATGTTACTAGACCATGACAAACCTACGAACTATGAAGAAGCGATGGTGAGCCCAGATTCCGCAAAATGGCTTGAGGCCTTGAAATCTGAGATGAGATCCATGTTTGAGAACAAAGTATGGACTTTGATTGACTTGCCCAATGATGGGCAAGCCATTGAGATTAAATGGATCTTCAAGAGGAAGACGGACGCTGATAGTAGTGTTACTATCTACAAAGCTAGACTTGTCGGAAAAAGGTTTTTGACAAAGTTCAAGGTGTTGACTACGATGAGATTTTCTCACTCGCAGCGATGCTTAAGTCTGTCCGAATCATGTTAGCAATTGCCGCATTTTATGAAATCTGGCAAATGGATAAAGAAAACTGCATTCCTTAATGGATTTATTAAAGAAGAGTTGTATATGATGCAACCAGAAGATTTTGTCAATCCTAAAAGGTGCTAACAAAATATGCAAGCTCCAGCGATCCATCTATGGACTGGTGCAAGCATCTCGGAGTAGGAATATACGCTTTGATAAGTTGATCAAAGGATATAGTTTTATACAGACTTGCGGTGAAGCCTGTATTTACAAGAAAGTGAGTGGGAGCACTACAACATTTCTGATAAGTATATGTGAATGACATATTGTTGATCGGAAATAATGTAGAATTATTCTGCAAAGCATAAAGGAGTGTTTGAAAGGAGTTCTTTCAAAGAAAGACCTCGGTGAAGCTGCTTACATATTGAGCATCAAGATCTATAGAGATAGATGAAGACGCTTGATAAGTTTTTCAATGAGTACATACCTTAACAAGATTTTGAAGTAGTTCAAAATAGAACAGTCAAAGAAAGAGTTCTTGCCTGTGTTACAAGGTGTGAAATTGAGTAAAGACTCAAAGCCCGACCACGGCAAAAGATAGAAAGAGAATGAAAGTCATTCCCTATGCCTTGGCCATAGGTTCTATAAAGTATGCCATGTTGTGTACCAGATCTATTGTATACCCTACACTGATTTTGGCAAGGGAGTACAATAGTGATCTAGGAGTAGATCACTGGACAACAGTCAAAATTATCCTTAGTGGAATAAGGATATGTTTCTCGATTATGGAAGTGACAAAAGGTTCGTCGTAAAGGGTTACGTCGATGCAAGTTTTGACACTAAATCTAGATGACTCTAAGTCTCGGTCTAGATACATATTGAAAGTGGGAGCAATTAGCTAGAGTAGCTCCGTGCAGAGCATTGTAGACATAGAAATTTGCAAAATACTTACGGATCTGAATGTGACAGACCCGTTGACTAAAATTATCTCACAATCAAAACATGATCACACCTTAGTACTCTTTGGGTGTTAATCACATAACGATGTGAACTAGATTATTGACTCTAGTAAACCCTTTGAGTGTTGGTCACATAGAGATGTGAACTATGGGTGTTAATCACATGGTGATGTGAATTATTGATGTTAAATCACATGGCGATGTGAACTAGATTATTGACTCTGGTGCAAGTGGGATACTGAAGGAAATATGCCCTAGAGGCAATAATAAAGTATTATATATTTCCTTATATCATGATAAATGTTTATTATTCATGCTAGAATTGTATTAACCGGAAACATAATACATGTGTGAATACATAGACAAACAGAGTGTCACTAGTATGCCTCTACTTGACTAGCTCGTTAATCAAAGATGGTTATGTTTCCTAACCATGGACGAAGAGTTGTTATTTGATTAACGGGATCACATCAATAGGAGAATGATGTGATTGACTTGACCCATTCTATTAGCTTAGCACTCGATCGTTTAGTATACGGGGGCAGGGGGCACCTCTTGACACACAATTGATATACGATATTTTAGCCGTGTGCGGTGCCCCCTCCACCATATTACACCTCGATAATATCGTTGCGGAGCTTAGGCGAAGCCCTGCGTCGGTAGAACATCATCATCGTCACCACGCCGTTGTGCTGACGAAACTCTCACTCAACACTCGGCTGGATCGGAGTTCGAGGGACGTCATCGAGCTGAACGTGTGCTGAACTCGGAGGTGCCGTGCGTTCGGTACTTGATCGGTCGGATCGTGAAGACGTACGACTACATCAACCGCGTTGTGATAACGCTTCCGCTTTCGGTCTACGAGAGTACGTGGACAACACTCTCCCCTCTCGTTGCTATGCATCGCCATGATCTTGCGTGTGCGTAGGAATTTTTTTTGAAATTACTACGTTCCCCAACAGGGCGGGCATGGAGGATACTGCTTATTGCGCAACAACACTGCACAAGAGTAGCTGTGCATCAGCTGACCCCAGCGACACTGAGACTGCAGCTACTCGTGATGATGCTATATCTGATCTATCTGGAATGAAAGACAGACTGAAGGGCATGCTTACACATTATGAAGGTACATTAAAATGTGCAATAGCCTGGGTTTGCCCACCCTTCTTGGAAGACGGCATCTTCTTGGACAACGTGCCATTGAAGCCGGGCTGTGTGAAGTGCTACGTAACTGAAGTAAAGCCTGGATTCAATGAATTTGCCCTGAATAATGTCCTAGGAGACTTCGATGAGCAAAGGACTTTGGGAGAAACACTGTTACATCACATCCAGTGGCCACGAAAGGAAATAGAGTTCATCGATGAGATTCCTGAAGCCCCGCCAAGAGCAACCACTGTCGCCCCTCAACCGATGATGCTCTACTTGCCACAACAGCTCTCGCGGGCTGATGCATCCAGCCGGCCCAACTTTGTGGCGTACAGGCCATGTCATCCTCCACCCCAAAGCAGCCAGTGGCAAGGCCTACAACTGCTGATGACGCACCACCGGTTCAGATGCCGGCCACTGAAGCAGTGGGGGAAGACCCAGCTGCAGCACAAGCTCAGCAGACCAACCTGGTGGAACAGACTGCTAAGTAGTCTGATGCTTCGGAACCGCCTGCTAAGCAGTCTGTAGGTCCAGAACCGACTGCTCATCAGTCCATTGGTCCGCAGGCGCGTGATCAACATACCAACGCGTCAGCACTTCCTGCTCAGCAAACCAACGCGTAGGCACGGCCTCCTCAACACACCGACAAGTTGGCACCACCTGCGCAGAAACCCGACATAGCTTCAACGCATGGTCAGCAGTCCGATGCCTCTGCTCCTACAGCCCAGCAGTCCGTCACAGCAACACCGCCAGCTCAGCGGTCCGGCATAGATAAACCAGTTGCTAAGCAGTCCGTCCAAGCTTCACCATCTGCTCGGCAGTCTACCTTGCAGCCAACCAGGCGTTCTGCCAGAAATGCTTCAAGTACCAAGAAGGAAGTGGCCAAAAAGGCTACACCCACGACCACGAGGAAGCGCAGCGGGAGAGTGAAGAGGAAAGAGAATGATTGCCTCTTACTTAAAGCACTCATCGCTCAGAACCAAATTAATAGAAGCTTGTTCGAATCGGGGAGTAATATTATTTCTGACGCCATGAATGATGAAGAAGTAGAATTGTTGCTTGCTAAAAGAAAATCAGACGTACTTGAAGCACGCAAGTACATCCATGGACAGCCATTTCTTGTTGGTGAATACTTTGATGAGTGCAGCTCCATTTGCCGCGAGTTACATGAATATTGCATGGATCAAATGTCAGCAGGTCATCATGCTTTGCTAGTCCACTACAACAGAGATCATTTCCGACATGATGCTGGTTCCATCAATGTGAGTTTCGAGGACTTACATCTCTTCTTCAACTTCAACGTGCTCGATGCCACTCTTGTTAGATGCCTGATTTTGTATGTACTTAGCAAACTCTGATCAACTTCTCCATACAAGGATGTAAATGATAAACAACTAACTGCATTTTATTCCTCTCAGGGGATTGAACGCGCAGAGAAGACAAATGGAGAGTGTGTATTTCATAGATCCTGCATTAGCAAATGGCACGGCATTAGATGGTAAGGAGCGACGGGACTGGGCCGTTAACACGGTCGTCCGTATCTTCGAAAACAGGTCCCATGCAGAATCATTTCTCTGGCCATATCATGAAAGGTAAGTCAAGTAAACAACCACACATACACTGATTGTCTTTCAGATTTCAACATCATTCGTAAGTTCATGGCTGATACATCCAGTTTGCATCATGCTTTTATATCGATATTTATTGCATTATGGGCTGTTATTATACATTATGTCACAATACTTATGCCTATTCTCTCTTATTTTACAAGGTTTACATGAAGTGGGAGAATGCCGGCAGCTGGAATTCTGGGCTGGAAAAGGAGCAAATATTAGAGACCTATTCTGCACAACTCCAAAAGTCCTGAAACTCCACGGAAGTTATTTTTGGATTTAATAAAAAATACTGAGCGAAGAAAGTACGAGAGGGGGGCCACCCACCATCCAGGAGGGTGGGGGCGTGCCCTACCCCCTGGGCGCGCCCCCTGCCTCGTGGGCCCCCTGGCAGGCCTCCGGCGCCCATCTTCTTCTATATGAAGTCTTTTACCCTGGAAAAAAATCATAAGCAAGCTTTCGGGAAGAAACACCGCCACCACGAGGCGGAACCTTGGCGGAACCAATCTAGGGCTCCGGCAGAGCTGTTCTGCCGGGAAACATCCCTCCGGGAGGGGGAAATCATCGCCATCGTCATCACCAACGATCCTCTCATCGGGAGGGGGTCAATCTCCATCAACATCTTCACCAGCACCATCTCCTCTAAAACCCTAGTTCATCTCTTGTATCCAATCTTTGTATCAAAACCTCAATTGGTACCTGTGGGTTGCTAGTAGTGTTGATTACTCCTTGTAGTTGATGCTAGTTGGTTTATTTGGTGGAAGATCATATGTTCAGATCCTATATGCATATTAATACCCCTCTGATTATGAACATGAATATGATTTGTGAGTAGTTACGTTTGTTCCTGAGGACATGGGAGAAGTCTTGCTATAAGTAGTCATGTGAATTTGGTATTCGTTCGATATTTTGATGAGATGTATGTTGTCTCTCCTCTAGTGGTGTTATGTGAACGTCGACTACATGACACTTCACCATTATTTGGGCCTAGAGGAAGGCATTGGGAAGTAATAAGTAGATGGTGGGTTGCTAGAGTGACAGAAGCTTAAACCCTAGTTTATGAGTTGCTTCGTAAGGGGCTGATTTGGATCCATATGTTTCATGCTATGGTTAGGTTTACCTTAATACTTCTTTTGTAGTTGCGGATGCTTGCAATAGGGGTTAATCATAAGTGGGATGCTTGTCCAAGAAAGGGCAGCACCCAAGCACCGGTCCACCCACATACCAAATTATCAAAGTAACGAACGCGAATCATATGAGCGTGATGAAAACTAGCTTGACGATAATTCCCATGTGTCCTCGGGAGCGTTTTCCTTCATATAAGAGTTTGTCCAGGCTCGTGCTTTGCTATAAAAAGGATTGGGCCATCTTGCTGCACCTTATTTACTTTTATTACTTGTTACTGGTTACAAATTTCCTTATCACAAAACTATCTGTTACCGATAATTTCAGTGCTTGCAGAGAATACCTTACTGAAAACCGCTTGTCATTTCCTTCTGCTCCTCGTTGGGTTTGACACTCTTACTTATCGAAAGGACTACGATAGATCCCCTATACTTGTGGGTCATCAATGGCTTTCTTAATATGTAGCAATCACTGGATATTGGTATTCATTGTTCCAAAGAAGAACACAGTTTACTACATCGATTCTCTCAGAGAGTCAACAAACGCTCAGGATCTGACGCATGTTCAACAATTCTTGGATAGGTATTGTATTCTATGATGTTGAAATTAATTTGCATTCATATCTGGTTCAATAATTGATGTTGTCAAAATTCATCATCATTTGCAGTGTGCTCGCATTGTGGAATACTAAACCAGGGAACCTGTTCAAGAAGGAACAACCTCTGCAGCACGAGATCATTTCTTTGGTAACACACGAAATCCGTTATTTTCGGAAAATTTATCCAACAGTCTGCAAATACCTTTCCTTACGCTAGTCAAATGTTCAAGCTTCTAAATAAACCTCTTTCTATTTTGTCCAAAGAAAAAAATAATACATCTAACACCGGTTAGGTTGTTTCTAACATGACAAATACATGACTAATTTTGTACAAAAAATTTCAGTGTCCTCAGCAAGAAGCAGGGACCAACCTTTGCGGATACTATATTTGCAGACACATGATCTCCATCTGCAAATCTGCTGATAGTTGTGACGATCCTCGTGAATTAGTACCAGTAAGTCTATCTTAATTAATATCTTCTACTCCACTCATATGGCACATTCTGATCTTAAAAATACTGCAGCTCATCTTAAAACCGAGTTCCCCTGAACCCCTCCCTGCTGGTGAATTGCTGATGGTTCGGAGATTTATCAGCGACTTATTCCTGGATCACTACATCAATCCCACTGGTGATAATGAAGATTTCATCATGCGTTCTCCTGAAACATTGAGTAAGAGTTAGCCGCTAAACATATAATGCATGGATCCATTGTTTTCCATCTGATGAGGTCTTCATATTTCGTACACTATGATTAATTATGTAATGCATATATGTGTGGACAAATCATTGGAATTTAGCTAGCATATGTTCAATTGCAATTGTTGCGAAATCTGATGAATGTTCTTCCTGTGGACACTATTTTTTCAATTGAATATAGTGGCGAATTTGCTTTTTGCGTGCCGATTCAAAACGGGATATTTTTGTTTATTTGTTCAATTGAATATTGTGGCGAATTTTCTTTTTGCGTGACGATTCAAAATGGGATATTTTTGTTTTGACCTGGCAATTGCTCCGCACACGGTTCAACTAAATGAGTGTGTGTGATCCACATCGGAAAGCATACGTCAATTGTAGCGGAACCGTCGGTGATACACAACAGATCACAAACGATTTGCAGCGCTACTACGTGTGCGTAGGGTAGGGTCTCCGGAACCGTTTGTGATATCGCGTTATCGCACACGAGAACTAGGAGTAAACTGTGCCCAATGCAAAATACAATCCTAGTCGTAATCTTTTCAGGAAACGTGTGGGATCCCAAACGAAAATCACACGTTACTCTTGCGGAAACCGTCGGTGTTACATAACAAATCACAAACGGTCTTCAGCACTTGTATGTGTGCGAAGTGGCTCCTGAACTGTTTGTGATAGAACATTATCGCAGACGGTAATTGTTGGCAAACGTGTGAGATGGAGTCTAGCATGGCAGACGGGTTACGCAGAGAACTCGTGTGCGATGGGGCACAAATCGCACACAGTTCATATGTTGGCCCATGTGCCTTACATACTGTTTCCCGAACGGTTCATTACGACAGACCGTATGGTTTCACTGCGTCATTAGAAATGCTTAATCACCGATACCACACGTGCGAAAGAATTTAGTGTGTGCTGCATCGCACATGATTACATTTTGGAAGGCCTCTGGATCACTGCTCCATATGCCCGACGGTTTCTGGGTCGTGTGGGAAGGACACCCTATCGCACACACTCACTTGGCGATGGTCCCAAATGCCGTCGCGGAAAGGGGTTAAAAACCGTTTGTTTAGGACCGGCACGCACCAGTGCTCCCTCCCACCTATATATATGAGGAGGGGCGCCTAGAACACAGAACAACAATCGTTAGCTATGTGCGGCGCCCCCCTCCACAGTTTACACCCCCGGTCATAGTTTTGCAATTTCTTAGGCAAAGCCCTGCGAGAATCACTTCACCATCACCGTCACCACGCCGTCGTGCTGACGGAACTCATCTACTTCCTCGACACCTTGCTAGATCAAGAAGGCGAGGGATGTCATCGCGCTGAACGTGTGCAGAACTCGGAGGTACCGTACGTTCGGTGCTTGATCGGTCGGAACTAGAAGAAGTTCGACTACATCAACCGCGTTGTCAAACACTTCTGCTTTCGGTCCACGAGGGTATGTGGACACACTCTCCCCCTCTCGTTGATATGCATCTCCTAGATAGATCTTGCGTGAGCGTAGGAATTTTTTTGAAATTGCATGCTACGTTTCCCAACAGTGGCATCCGAGCCAGGTCTTTGCGTAGATGATATGCACGAGTAGAACACAAAGAGTTGTGGGCGGTGATAGTCATACTGCTTACCACCGATGTCCTGTTTTGATTCGGCGGTATTGTTGGATGAAGCGGCCCGGACCAACCTTAAATGACCACGTTCATGAGACCAGTTCCACCAACAGACATGCAACTAGTTTTGCATAATGGTGGCTGGCGGGTGTCTGTTTCTCCTACTTTAGTTGATCGAATTTGACTGCGGCCGGTCCTTGAAGAAGGTTAAAACATCAAACTTGACGAAACACCGTTGTGGTTTTGATGCGTAGGTAAGAACGGTTCTTGCTAGAAGCCAGTAGCAGCCACGTAAAACTTGCAACAACAAAGTAGAGGACGTCTAACTTGTTTTTGCAGGGCATGTAGTGATGTGATATGGTCAAGACATGATGTGATATACGTTATTGTATGAGATGATCATGTTTTGTAAAAGTTACTGGCAACCGACAGGAGCCTTATGGTTGTCTCTTTATTGTATCAAATGCAAACGCCATGTAATTGCTTTACTTTATCACTATGCGTTAGTGATAGTTGTAGAAGCAATAGTTGGTGAGATGACCATGACGCTGCGATGGAGATCAAGGCGTCGAGCCGGTGATGATGGAGATCATGACGATGCTTTGGAGATGGAGATCAAAAGCACAAGATGATGATTGCCATATCATGTCACATATTTTGATTGCATGTGATGTTTATCTTTTTATGCATCTTATTTTGCTTGGTACAGCGGTAGCATTATAAGATGATCCCTTAACTAAATTTCAAGGTATAAGTGTTCTCCCTGAGTATGCACCGTTATGACAGTTCGTCGTGTTGAGACACCACATGATGATCGGGTGTGATAGACTCTATGTTCACATACAACGGGTGCAAGACAATTTTGCACATGCGGAATACTCAGGTTAAACTTGACGAGCCTGGCATGTACAGACATGGCCTCGGAACACTAGAGACCGAAAGGTCGAATGTGAATCATATAGTAGATATGATCAACATAGAGATGTTCACCATTGATGACTACCCCATCTCACGTGATGATCGGACATGGGTTAGTAGATTTGGATCACGTATCACTTAGGTGACTTGAGAGATGTCTATTTAAGTGGGAGTTCTTAAGTAATTTGATTAATTGAACTTAAATTTATTATTAACTTAGTCCTGATAGTATTTGCAAATTATGTTGTAGATCAATAGCTCGCGATATAGCTCCCCTATTTTTGATATGTTTCTAGAGAAAACTAAGTTGAAAGATGATAGTGGTAATGATGTGGACTGGGTCCTTGATCTGAGGATTATCCTCATTGCTGCACAGAAGAATTATGTCCTTGATGCACCGCTAGGTGACAAACCTGTTGTAGGAGCAGATGCACACATTATGAATGTTTTGCAAGCTCGATATGATGACAACAGCTTTACGGCTTAGAACCGGGACTTCAAAAACGTTTTGAACGCCACGGAGCATATGAGATGTTCCAAGAGCTGAAAATTGGTATTTCAGATTCATGCCCGTGTCGAGAGGTATGAGACCTCTGACAAGTACTTTGCCTACAAGATGGAGGAGAATAGCTCAACCAGTGTGTCGTGGTGGGCGCACGGCAGATGCCAAAGGATGGCTAAAGAGAGGAGGAGGCTCGAGGGCACCGGTGGGATCCAGAGGCGAGGTCGGCATGAGCGAGCGAGGAACGTGATACGTCTCCATCGTATCTATAAATTTTTATTGTTCCATGCCAATAGTACACAACTTTCATATACTTTTGGCAACTTTTTATACTATTTTTGGGACTAACATATTGATCCAGTGCCCAGTGCCAGTTCCTGTTTGTTGCATGTTTTTGTTTCGCAGAAAATCCATATCAAACGGAGTCCAAACGGGATAAAAACTGACGGAGATTTTTTTGGAATATATGTGATTTTTGGGAAGAAGAATCAACGCGAGACGATGCCCGAGGGGGCCACGAGGCAGGGGGCGCGCCCCTGACCCTCGTGGACACCCCGTAAGGCGGTTGCTGCCCTTCTTTCGATGCAAGAAAGCTAATATCCGGATAAAAATCCTGTTCAAATTTCAATCCAATCGGAGTTACGGATCTCCGGGAATATAAGAAACGGTGCAAGGCCAGAATCGAGAGGGCAGAAACAGAGAGAGACAGAGAGACAGATCCAATCTCGGAGGGGCTCTCGCCGCTCCCACGCCATGGAGACCATGGTCCAGAGGGGAAACCCTTCTCCCATCTAGGGAGAAGGTCAAGGAAGAAGAAGAAGGAGGGGGGCTCTCTCCCCCTTGCTTCCGGTGGCACCGGAGTGCCGCGGGGGCCATCATCGTCACCGCAATCTACACCAACAACTTCACCGCCGTCATCACCAACTCTTCCCCCCTCTATGCAGCGGTGTAACCCCTCTTTTACCGGCTGTAATCTCTACTTAAACATGGTGCTCAACGCTATATATTATTTCGCAATGATGTATGGCTATCCTATGATGTTTGAGTAGATCTGTTTTGTCCTATGGGTTAATTGATGATCGTGATTGGTTTGAGTTGCATGTTTTATTATTGGTGCTGTCCTATGGTGCTCTCCGTGTCGCGCAAGCGTGAGGGATTCCCTCTGTAGGGTTTGCAGTATGTTCATGGTTTGCTTATTGTCTGCGTTGCGTGAGTGACTGAAACACAAACACAAACACGGACAAGGGGGTCATGGCGTATGGGAATAAAGAGGACTTGATACTTTAATGCTTGCTAGAGTTCTAGTCATAAGTGCATATGATCCAAGAAGAGAAAGTATGTTAGCTTATGCCTCTCCCTCAAATAAAATTGCAATTATGATTACCGGTTTAGTTATCGATTGCCTAGGGACAAATAACTTTCTCGTGACAAAAGCCTCTCTACTAAAACTAATTTAGTTGTGTCTTTATCTAAATAGCCCATACTTCTTATTTACGTGCTCTTTATATTCTTGCAAACCTATCCAAAACACCTACAAAGTACTTCTAGTTTCATACTTGTTCTAGGTAAAGCAAACGTTAAGTGTGCGTAGAGTTGTATCAGTGGTCGATAGAACTTGAGGGAATATTTGTTCTACCTTTAGCTCCTCGTTGGGTTCGACACTCTTACTTATCGAAAGAGGCTACAATTGATCCCCTATACTTGTGGGTTATCAAGACCTTTTTTCTGGCGCCGTTGTCGGGGAGTCATAGCGTGGGGTGAATATTCTTGTGTGTGCTTGTTTGCTTTATCACTAAGTAATTTTTATTTGCTGTTCTAAGTTGTTCTCTATCTTTAGTTATGGATATGGAACACGAAATACCAACAAAAATTAGGTTTACTTGCTACTCATGGAGATGGGGAACCTCCCAAAACCCTCGATGCTCATTATGTGAAAGATATTATGTACTACTTTGATAATCCTGAGAAAACCCCATTCAAATTTGTAATGGGAGACACGTTGGATCAACGTGAATACTTTAGGGATTATCGCTTGACTCAAAAAGGGAAACTATTATGGGATCAAATTTATATGTTGCATTGGTATGCTCGGCAACTATGCTTGAGATATGATTATACTTGTTGCTCTAGGATGAAGGCTCCACACCTTCCCTTTTCATGTGAATTTAATGATAATGAAACCTTGGCTTCTTATGCTAATGGTATATATGATTACTATGATGTGGAACAAATAGAAGAGTTCGTTGCTTTTATGGGTGCTTATGAAATTGAATCTTTGTTTAAAGAGTTTGAAGATTTTAATGATTCAGTTTATAGACCTGAAATTTTTTCTATACTTAAATATTGCTATGAGAATTATGAATTCAATTCCGATATTGATGATTTTATTGAGAGAGTCTCCGCTGTCCAAGAAGAGACTAATATTTTGCAGGAGTCTGTGGAAGAAGAAATTAATGACATTGTGAGCTCATTGGATGAAAAATATGAGGAGGAGAGCGAAGAACAAAAGGAGGAAGAGCGGATTGATCACCCGTGCCCACCTTCTAATGAGAGTAATTCTTCAACTCATACATTGTTTAACTTCCCTTCGTGCTTACCGAAGGATGATTGCTATGATGATTGTTATGATCCCGTTGATTCTTTTGAAATATCCCCTTTTGATAATGCTTGCTATGCTTGTGGCCAAGATGCCAATATGAATTATGCTTATGGAGATGAACTTGCTATAGTTCCTTATGTTAAACATGAAATTGTTGCTATTGCACCCACGCATGATAGTCCTATTATCTTTTTGAATTCTCCCGACTACACTATATCAGAGAAGTTTACCCTTATTAAGGATTATATTGATGGGTTGCGTTTTACTACTACACATGATGATTTTGATAGATATAATATGCATGTGCTTGCTGCTTGCTTCTCCTACTTGCAATTATTATGAGAGAGGAACTATATCTCCACCTCTTTATGTTTCCAATAAGATAAAATTGCAAGAAACTGTTTATACTATGCATTGGCCTTTACTATGTGTGCATGAATTGTTCTTCTATGACATGCCGATGCATAGGAAGAGAGTTAGACTTCGTCATTGCTTGATATATGTTGCTTTGTGCTCACTACTAAATGCCAAATCATTGTTAATTAAAATTGGCTTTGATATACCTTGGGATCCGGGTGGATCCATTACTTGAGCACTATATGCCTAGCTTAATGGCTTTAAAGAAAGTGCTGCCAGGGAGACAACCCGGAAGTTTTAGAGAGTCATTTATTTCTGTTGAGTGCTTTTATATAGTTTAAAAACAAAAAAAATAAAGAGGGGAACCCAGAACTTTTCAAAAAGGAAAGTGAAAATGAGAGAGACAAGCATTGTTGAAGTGGGGGAGCTCCTTGAACTTTGTTCATGCTCACGGAAACTTTGTGAATCTTGATTACAGAAACTTTTCAACAAAAATAATTATCCCCTTGTACAATTCCATTGTATTATAAAAATAATATGCCGAGGTTTGCCTTTAGGATGTTTTAGATTACTTGTTGGTTTGTGCGGTGCAGAACAAAAACTTTGTCTGTAGTGCGCGATTTTACATTTTTTACTGGAATGTCAAACGGTTCTGAAACTTTCTTCACTGTCTTTCTATACAAATTGTTTATTTTTCCTAATTGTTTCAGAATTTTTGGAGTAGCATAAGTATGGTGAATGTTCAGATTACTACAGACTGTCCTGTTTAAAACAGATTCTGTTTTTGATGCATAGTTTGCTTGTTTTGATGAAACTATCGATTTCTCTCAGTGGATTAAGCCATGGAAAAGTTATATTAAAGTAGATACAATGCAAAAACAAAATATGAATTGGTTTGCAATAGTACTTAGAGTAGTGATTTGCTTTATTATACTAACGGATCTTACCGAGCTTTCTGTTGAGTTTTGTGTGGATGAAGTGTTCGAAGATCGAGGAGGTCTCGATATGAGGAGAAGGAGGAGAGACAAGAGCTCAAGCTTGGGGATTCCCAAGGAACCCCAAGTAAATATTCAAGGAGACTCAAGCATCTAAGCTTGGGGATGCCCCAGAAGGCATCCCATCTTTCTTCAACAAGTATCGATATGTTTTCGGATTCGTTTCGTTCATGCGATATGTGCAAATCTTGGAGCGTCTGTTGCATTTAGTTTTCACGTTTCTCTTATGCACCATGCTGGTATGAGATAGTCCATGGTTGATTTATAGAATGCTCATTGCACTTCACTTAAATCTTTTGAGTATGGCTTTATAGAATGCTTCATGTGCTTCACTTATATCATTTGAAAATTGGATTGCCTGTTCCTCTTCACATAGAAAACCGCCATTTGTAGAATGCTCTTTTGCTTCACTTATATCTGTTAGAGCGTGGGCATATCTTTTGTAGAAATAATTAAGATCTCTTGCTTCACTTATATCCTACATAAAACTTGTAGATCACTGAATATGATATGTTTGATTCCTTGCAATAGTTTTGCGATATAAAGATGGTGATATTAGAGTCATGCTAGTGAGTAGTTGTGGATTGTAGAAATACTTGTGTTGAAGTTTGTGATTCCAGTAGCATGCACGTATGGTGAACCGTTATGTGATGAAGTCGGAGCATGGTTTATTTATTGATTGTCTTCCTTATGAGTGGCGGTCGGGGACGAGCGATCGTCTTTTCCTACCAATCTACCCCCCTAGGAGCATGCACGTAGTACTTTGTTTTGATGACTAATAGATTTTTGCAATAAGTATGTGAGTTCTTTATGACTAATGTTGAGTCCATGGATTATATGCATTCTCACCCTTCCATCATTGCTAGCCTCTTCGGTACCGTGCATTGCCCTTTCTCACCTCGAGAGTGTTGGTGCAAACTTCACCGGTGCATCCAAACCCCGTGATATGATACGCTCTGTCACACATAAGCCTCCTTATATCTTCCTCAAAACAGCCACCATACCTACCTATCATGGCATTTCCATAGCCATTCCGAGATATATTGCCATGCAACTTCCATCATCATCATATACATGACTTGAGCATTCATTGTCATATTGCTTTGCATGATCGTAAGATAGCTAGCATGATATTTTCATGGCTTTTCTGTTTTTTGATATCTTTGCTACGCTAGATCATTGCACATCCCGGTACACCGCCGGAGGCATTCATATAGAGTCATATCTTTGTTCTAGTATTGAGTTGTAAGTAAATAAAAGTGTGATGGTCATAATTATTAGAGCATTGTCCCAGGTGAGGTTATCAAAATAAAAGAGGCCAAAAGAAGCTCAATAAAAAAAAGGCCAAAGAAGCCCACCAAAAAAAGAGAAAAAAATAAAAAAATGAGAGAAAAGAGAGAAGGGACAATGTTACTATCCTTTTACCACACTTGTGCTTCAGAGTAGCACCATGTTCTTCATATAGAGAGTCTCTTGAGTTATCACTTTCATATACTAGTGGGAATTTTCATTATAGAACTTGGCTTGTATATTCCGGTGATGGGCTTCCTCAAATGCCCGAGGTATTCATGAGCAAGAAAATTGGATGCACACCCACTTAGTTTTCAGTTTGAGCTCATATACTTATAGCTCTAGTGCATTCGTTGCATGGCAATCCCTACTCCTCGCATTGACATCAATTGATGGGCATCTCCATAGCCTGTTGAATAGCCGCGTTGATGTGAGACTTTCTCCTTTTTGTCTTCTCCAAACAACCTCCACCATCATATTCTATTCCACCCATAGTGTTATGTCCATGGCCCACGCTCATGTATTGCATGAAAGTTGAAAAGGTTTGAGAACGTCAAAAGTATGCAACAACTGCTTGGCTTGTCATCGGGGTTGTACGTGATTTGAATATTTTGTGTGGTGAAGATGGAGTATAGCCAGACCATATGATTTTGTAGGGATAACTTTCTTTGGCCATGTTATTTTGAAAAGACATGATTGCTTTATTACTATGCTTGAAGTATTATTGTATTAATGTCAAATGATAGACTATTGCTTTGAATCACTCGTGTCTTAATATTCATGCCATGATTAGATTACATGATCAAGATTATGCTAGGTAGCATTCCACATAAAAAATTATCTTTTTTTATCATTTACCTATTCGAGGACGAGCAGGAATTAAGATTGGGGATGCTGATACGTCTCCGTCGTATCTATAATTTTTGATTGTTCCATGCCAATATTACACAACTTTCATATACTTTTGGCAACTTTTTATACTATTTTTGGGACTAACATATTGATCCAGTGCCCAGTGCCAGTTCCTGTTTGTTGCATGTTTTTTGTTTCACAGAAAATCCATATCAAACAGGGTCCAAAAGGGATAAAAACTGACCGAGATTTTTTTGGAATATATGTGATTTTTGGGAAGAAGAATCAACGCGAGACGATGCCCGAGGGGGCCATGAGGCAGGGGGGCGCGCCCCTGACCCTCGTGGACACCCCGTAAGGCGGTTGCTGCCCTTCTTTCGACGCAAGAAAGCTAATATCTGGATTAAAATCGTGTTCAAACTTCAATCAAATCAGAGTTACGGATCTCCGGAAATATAAGAAACGGTGAAAGGGCAGAATCGAGAGGGCAGAAACAGAGAGAGACAGAGAGACAGATCCAATCTTGGAGGGGCTCTCGCCCGTCCCACGTCATGGAGACCATGGACCAGAGGGGAACCCTTCTCCCATCTAGGGAGAAGGTCAAGGAAGAAGAAGAAGGAGGGGGGCTCTCTCCCCCTCGCTTTCGGTTATCATGAGGATGCAAGACATACCCAGGTTCGGGGCTCTCCGAAGAGCTAACACCCCTAGTCCTGCCGAGTTTGGTTTATATGTATCAGTACAGAGTTGCTCCTAGAGCTGTATGGAAGAAGAAGGAAGGCAGGCCAAGGCTTAGGCTGCTCCTTCTCCTTTGGTGTGTGTGTGTGCTACTGATGATTGGATCGCCCCTATGCATGAGGGCTCTGGGGGGGTTATAGGTCAACCCCCCAGGGATACAATGGTAAAGTTACAAGGCCGTGGGGCCGGGTTGTGTTCATCCGGGAAGCCAGCTGGGACGCACCGGGTGTCAGGGCTCGCCGGATTCTCCGGGCGCGGCCCCGTGTGCGAGGAGGCACTTTTTGCCGTCTTGTCGATCGTCACGGAGTGGCCGGGTCGAGTCCGCTAAAGTGGTGCACCGCCAGGTCGCCATCTGCTGGCGTCAGCAGTGACGACGGGTGCGTTGTAGCCATGTCGGCCTCGGTCAGCAGGGTAGGTGGGGCACTGTTGCCACGCCTCTACCGGTCAGAGGAGTTTGTGGGGCACTGTTGCCTTGCTTATCCTTGAATGGACACTCGTCCCATCGTACGGTTGGGATGGGACGGGAGCTGACCCGTGGCCGGGTTGAGGAACACGCCACGGGGGAGCTGGCTTGTTGGATAAGCCTTGGTGTGCCGGGTTCGGCCGGCTGGCGCTAGCCGGCAGGGCCGGGTTGCCGTCTTGGTTGGGTCGAAGAGTTCAGCCAGGTTGAGGGACTTAGCCGAGTTAAGGAACCCGGCCAAGTGCGAGCAGGACTGAGGGGCGATGCTGGCCCCGATGCTTTTGAAAAGGATTCAGGTTCCGTTACCTGCCCGGGGTTCATTCCCCCGACAATAGTCCCCGAAGCTATGAAGGTCCGCCGGCTTTGAGTAGGAGGGCCTTCAAAGTTCCCCGCCTAAGGAGGCGGCCGATGGCGAAGCTTGTGACCGCCGGTTCTGGCAACACCGACTGTGTGCCGGCCGGATCGCAGCAACCCGACGCGGGCAGGAAACCGAGGAGTCCGTTGAATCTTGAAGCAATCTTTTGGGCTCTGCGCGGGCGCCACGTGGCGCTCGGGAGCCGGAGGGGCCTGACAGGCCACTCGCGCGATGGGACGGGGCGACGAGCCGGGGCCCGCCACTGTGCGCCCTCGCCCATGCGCGTGGATTTATTGCGGCATCCGCAAGTCGGTTGCCATTCTCGAGGCAGTTATTGTGTGCGGTACATGCACACTTATTGCGGGGAAGTTGGAGGGGCGGGCGCAAATGATCCCACTTCCCCACGTTTCCGCCGTGGCTTATAAATTGGGAGGAGGGGGCGGCGGAAATCATTCTTGCTT
This sequence comes from Triticum aestivum, assembly GCF_018294505.1. Taxonomy (NCBI): domain Eukaryota; kingdom Viridiplantae; phylum Streptophyta; class Magnoliopsida; order Poales; family Poaceae; genus Triticum; species Triticum aestivum. The sequence continues at coordinate 407,754,824 of NC_057808.1, forward strand.
GTGCTCCCCTTCTTCTTCCTTCTCCTTCTGCTCTTACGACCGTCGCGCGCTATGACGCTCCGCCGCTCTTCGAGCAAAACTTCACCACCAATCTTCTCTCATCTTCCCTGCTCCGCCCTGCATCGCCAATGGCGCTGCCGTCGGGCTCGTGGATGGGCTCCTCCATCAGCGTCGAGGACATCCAGTATCTGCGTGACACCAGACGCCTGCCGAGGGAGACGAAGGTTGTTGTGTGCTTGCCAGAGGGCGAGCAAGAGCCGCAGCCGGAGGGGACCGAGCGCGTGGTCTTCTACACGCACTTCAAGCGCGGGTTCGGCCTCCCCGCAAGCAACTTCTTCTGCTCCTTCCTTGATTTCGTCGGGCTCCAGCTGCACCATCTTGGCGCGAATGCCATTCTGCAGCTCTCTGGCTTCGTCACCCTATGCGAGGGGTACCTGGGGGTCGAGCCCACCATCGACCTCTGGGTGCGCCTCTTCTCCTTGAAGCAGCAGGGCTCGAAGGCCGGGGAGATGTCCTCTTGGGGGGGCGCCGTCATCTTGACGCGGACGCGCGGGGGTGCCCTAAGATGCCACTGGAGGATTCTGCCAAGAAGTGGCAGAACTCCTTCTACGTCCGCAACCTCGGCGCGGACCATATCAATCTGCCACCCTTCGTCAATGCGACACCGCAAGGGAAGTAGAACTGGAACTACTTCCCCAAGCACCCGTCCAAGGAGGTGCTCAATCTGTGCCAGCGGGTGACAGAGATGAAGGAGCGGGAGAGGCTCACCGACATGGACCTCATTGCCGCCTTCATCATGCGCCGGGTGATGTCGATGCAACACCGTTCCCACATCATCGGCCTGATGACCGGCCTTCAAGATCCCAACAGGATGTCGCCCCTACGCCTGGGGGCGGACCAGATTGCCCGCCGGGTCAACGATATCTCGAAGGCCGGGCTGAAGGAGGACTGGGGGTTCGGGAAGCCTCCCTACAGCCACGCGAACCCGGCACCGGTGGTGAGTCCTTGGTCTTTGTATTTTGTCGCTGCCCATCCTCTGATTCGTCCCGATGCGACGAGGGAGGTGCTACTGAACGCCATCCAGCATCCGTATGACCGGGCGCCAACGCAGGTGGAGCGGGCCGGCTCGGAGGAGGCGGTGGTCCCGGGTGAGGACCGGGAGGAGGCCGACGCCGAAGCCGGCAAGGTGCGCCGCACGGGTAAGCTTTCGTGTTTGATTTCTTGAGACGCCGGCCGACGGCGGAGGTGTTGATGTATGTTGATGACGCAGCCGCGCCGAGTGGAGGAGGCGGCGACGTGGCTGCGGCCGGGTCATCTCGTGGGGCGGTAGTGGCTAGCTGGCCGAATGGGACGGGGGACATGGTGCCTCGGAATCCGCTCCCATGAAGCGCACGGCGGACCCGGCGGCCGGCATGAAGCCGCCCGCCAAGAGGAGGCGCCGCGGTTCGTCGGCAGCGCCGGCAAGGCCAACCATTCCGCTGGTGCCTGAGTGAGTTCTCTTCTGTTGAATTCTGGCGAGTCGCCGAGCGGCTTCTCTTGGTTCTTGCTTTTTACTCCGTTGTGCTTCAGATCGCCGAAATCGCTTGCGCTGGCGGCGTCGGAGGCCGTGTCCATTGGCGGCGCCGTGTTCAGGAAGACCCAGACCAGCGTCATCGACCGGGACGAGGAGGTGGCCGATCCGGACCTCGGCCTAGACCTGGCCGACACCGAGGGCTTGGCCTGGCGGGACAGGAACACGGCCGAGGCGGAGCTGGAGGCGGCGTCGGCCCAGGCTTGGTTCAGCGCCGCAGCGGTGTGGGGGTGTCACACCCTGATTTTTCATGCCACAACACTTAAGCTAATAAATCATGATAAAGTGTGGTTTGACAAAAACTTTTGCATTATTTTGGCTTTTTATTTGGAGTTGGTTTTCTCTCTGTGATTTTCAAGTGCTCTTTCAAGTCAACACAACTCCACCTTCTATACCTCATCTCCTTGCCCCAAGATTCTGCCCAATGATCATGCCATGTGTATAGAGAAATATAGTATTTTCTTACAAAAATAATTTGGCCAAAAAGTATTTTCTAAAATTAGTTTTCCAAAAACCCCTGAATTGAGGTTTGCACTACAAGTACTTGATTTGGGGTGTGAAAAATATTTAAAAAGGTATATTTGAATCCTATTAGATATAGGACTCCCATAAACCACAAAAATATGATTTTAAAAGTTATTTTCCTATTTTATTTAAAAGCTTTTTCTTAAGGCCAGAAATGGTCTTTAATAGGGAAAAATTATTTTATTGTTTCAAAAACATTTGACAAAAATCAGGGAAACTCAGTGGACATATATTTTCCATATATAAGAGTTTCAACACATGGTCATGTTCACAATGTTGGACAAAACCTCCCAAAACCATTTCTGCCCATTTCAAGGATTTGAAATATTTCTACAGGAAATATTTTCATAAAAATCCTAGGAAAATCCAGCAAGTCACAAATGCATATTGTGATCACCTTGCAAAGCCTCATATCAATTAAGGTCACTTTGGTTCACCTTCTGTCATTTTTCAAAAATCACCATTTTGACCACTTACACTATTCTCCTTGAGCTCAACTTTTTACCACAGCCCCTCCTAGTCCTCTTCTACCTCCAGAAACATTTGCAAGTCCACAGATCAATTATTGGGGGGGGGGGTAAAACCACCTCTTTCTCTCTCTCTATTCACCCATGGCAACACCTCCTCTCTCTCCCATTTCAATATTGAGTAGCCCACCTAGCATCTCTCCACCCCAGAGCATCCAAGGCAACCCCAAGGCACAAGGGGACATGCCCTGGCCCTTTAAAAATGGCCATGCCAGCCATTTGCATGCTCCAGAGCGCGCTACAGTGCGCCCAGGCACTGTAGCCGCCATCTGCCCGATGCCTCCGATCACCTCGGGCCTCCCCAGCATGCCAACCAACGCCCCTCGACGTCCGCGTCACGACACGGCGCTGTCCCCCTCATCTCTCCCCCTCTCTCGCTCCTGCTCGCACGCGCGCTGGCCGCCTGAGCGCGCCAATGGCGCGGCTCACACACGCGATGCTCTCTGGCCTTCCCCCGCTCTCTCCCTCAGCTCCCCTCGGCGTAGTCCACGCCCAGCAACACCCCAGACATGGCGCCAACTCCTCCCGAGCCCTATGGCGACGAGCAGGAGCTCGCCGGCGCACGGGTCCACGGCACCCCACCGTTCGCCTATTTAAGGGCCTCCCCGAGCCCTCCTCTCCTCACCACTCGCTCTCTCACTCCCCTAATCACCCCCTACAGCACCCGCTCCTCTCCAGAAGCTCTCGAGCTCGAGCTCCGCCGCCTCGGGTTGCCGTCGATCTCGCGGTACATGCCTCCTTTGCCCTCTCTCTCTCTCTCGATCTGGAACCGCCTCACCTCTCTTACCATTTCCCCTCTGTCTCCCCTCTCTATTGCAGCCGGAATCGACCGGGGAAAACACCTCCCGAAGCCCTTCCACTGGCTTTCTCGTCGCCGGTGAACCCCTACACTCCGGCGACCGCCTGCACCTCCACCCGAACGGCGACTCCACCCTGATCACGCCGGCGCCCTCGGATCGCCTCGCCGTTGACCACAGCAACGCCGGTGAGCTCGCCTCCCACTCTGGCCCGAGGTTGAAGACGACGGCCATGGGCCCCGTTGGTCAGCCTCACATTCTGACGGGTGGGCCCCACCCGTCAGGTTCAAACACGCACGCGCGCGCGTACCGGTTCGCCCGTCGGCCGAAGGCGTATTTTGCATTTACGCCTTCGACGTGGCAGCCTCGCGCGGGCTGGATCCTCTTCGGGCCTGCTGCACCGTGGTTCTTCTGGCCCAGTTGCACAGTGCTGCTTCTCCTTTTTCTTTTTCCATAAACTTGCAAAAATTCCTCAGGATTAAATATTAATCCAAATGAAATAATTCCAGCTCCTAAATTCTTGTAAAAATCCTACCTATTTAGTGGTATAAGTTTCACACATGTGCAAACAACTTTTATGTACTGTTCATATTCAAATTCTAATTTGAATATATTTAAACCTCTCTAAAAATCCATTCCTCATATCCTACTACTCCAAATCCAAAACTAGGTATTTTATCCTTCTTAGTTTTCACCCTAGTATTTATTAAAAATAGGTTGACATTTTTCTGAGCACTTTGGTTTTTCTGTTTTGCTATTGCCTTATTTTCCCGTCATTTCTTTTGCAACGAATAGATCCCGTATTTGACAAAGTAGTGGATAAGAAGAAGGAGAAGGACTTGAAGACTTTGAAGACCAAGGCAAGCAGCCCTTTGACCATGTCTAAGAAACCCTTTTTATGCATGTCATATGGCACTTTTATTGCTTGCATTGAAGTCATGATAAAATGGTGACCATTTGAGGTGGTTTGCCTCCGTTGCTTTTCTCGTTGGCACTTGCATGATGCATGACCCTACCTTTCTATGAGGGTTATGCCGGTGGGAGTAGATAGGATGCTAAAGTAGTTGCTACGCAAAAGGGGATGGGTATATGCATGGTGATGGAAGCAAGATTGTTTTCAAAAACTTTTCGAAAACCCCATCGGGTGCCACTTATGCCCGAGGGAGATAATAAGTTGGGTAACCACTTGATGACAAAGTGGTGTACCGAGGCAAGTGTGTGTGTTGTTTTCAAAACGGATTGGTTTAAGTTGCGACCGTTATTCCATCCTCACATGCGCAACCACTCTACCCTTATATGGGAAAGGGCATTATTGATTACCTAGGCCGATACTAGCATGGTGCCCACATTACTAGTGACGGGAGAGTTGTTGCTCTCTCGGGACGGGGTCGTGCCAGGTAGGGCGGCCAAGAACATTTTTATGGGGCACCGGACACACCGTTGGTACCCCGTGCCAGTGGTATGTGATGAATATGGGAGCGAGGCTCCAAAATTTTAAGTTGTGAAATGTTGGGCACGGGGGTTACTACCAATCGAGTGGACCCTATGTTAGTGTCGTCTAGGGAAAGATAGTGATCGGGTGCTTACCCCGGGTACTTGAGGTACCGCGGGTCGTGGATGACACTGAAGTTCCACGGATCTTGTGGGTAAAGTGTGCAACCTCTGCAGAGTGTAAAACTATTCGAATAGCCGTGTCCACGGTCAAGGACAGTTGGGTAACTGCTCTTGGGCTACGTCCACTTGTTTACAAACCAGTGTGTGTGTGGGTAGTGAAGGAAATATGCCCTAGAGGCAATAATAAAGTTATTATTTATTTCCTTATATCATGATAAATGTTTATTATTCATGCTAGAATTGTATTAACCGGAAACTTGATACATGTGTGAATACATAGACAAACAGAGTGTCACTAGTACGCCTCTACTTGACTAGCTCGTTGATCAAAGATGGTTATGTTTCCTAGCCATAGACATGAGTTGTCATTTGATTAACGGGATCACATCATTAGGAGAATGATGTGATTGACTTGACCCATTCCGTTAGCTTAGCACTCGATCGTTTAGTATGTTGCTATTGCTTTCTTCATGACTTATACATGTTCCTATGACTATGAGATTATGCAACTCCCGTTTACCAGAGGAACACTTTGTGTGCTACCAAACGTCACAACGTAACTGGGTGATTATAAAGGTGCTCTACAGGTGCTTCCAAAGGTACTTGTTGGGTTGGCGTATTTCGAGATTAGGATTTGTCACTCCGATTGTCGGAGAGGTATCTCTAGGCCCTCTCGATAATGCACATCACTTAAGCCTTGCAAGCATTGCAACTAATGAGTTTGTTGCGAGATGATGTATTACGGAACGAGTAAAGAGACTTTCCGGTAACGAGATTGAACTAGGTATTAAGATACCGACGATCGAATCTCGGGCAAGTAACATACCGATGACAAAGGGAACAACGTATGTTGTTATGCGGTCTGACCGATAAAGATCTTCGTAGAATATGTGGGGGCCAATATGAGCATCCAGGTTCCTCTATTGGTTATTGACCGGAGACGTGTCTCGGTCATGTCTACATAGTTCTCGAATCCATAGGGTCCGCACGCTTAACGTTACGATGACGGTTATATTATGAGTTTATGTGTTTTGATGTACCGAAGGAGTTTGGAGTCCCGGATGAGATCGGGGACATGACGAGGAGTCTCGAAATGGCCGAGACGTAAAGACCGATATATTGTACGACCGTATTCGGACTTCGGAAAGGTTCCGAGTGATTCGGGTATTTTTCGGAGTACCGGAGAGTTACGGGAATTCGTATTGGGCCTTAATGGGCCATACGGGAAAGGAGAGAAAGGCCCCAAAGGGTGGCCGCACCCCTCCCCATGGACTAGTCCGAATTGGACTGGGGAGGGGGGGGGGCGCCCCCTTCCTTCTTTCTCCTTCTCCCTTCCCTCCTCCTATTCCAATGGAGTAGGACTCCTCCCTTGGCGCGCCCTCCTCCTTGGCCGGCCGCCTCCCCCTTGCTCCTTTATATACGGGGGCAGGGGGCACCCCACAGACACAACAATTGATCAACGATCTTTTAGCCGTGTGCGGTGCCCCCCTCCACCATATTACACCTCGATAATATCGTAGCGGTGCTTAGGCGAAGCCCCGCGTCGGTAGAACATCATCATCATCACCACGCCGTCGTGCTGACGAAACTCCCCCTCAACACTCGGCTGGATCGGAGTTCAAGGGACGTCATCGAGCTGAACGTGTGCTGAACTCGGAGGTGCCGTACGTTCGGTACTTGATCGGTCGGATCGTGAAGACGTACGACTACATCAACCGCGTTGTGTTAACGCTTCCGCTATCGGTCTACGAGGGTACGTGGACAACACTCTCCCCTCTCGTTGCTATGCATCGCCATGATCTTGCGTGTTCGTAGGAATTTTTTTGAAATTACTACGTTCCCCAACAGGAAGAACTACTTGGGTCAAGTCAAAGGAGTTGACATGATTGAGTCGGGTTGGAGCCCACTCCCTCTATATGTTGATATCTGTAACCAGACCCTATGGTTACTTGAATTCGTATGATGCATGTTTTACCAGTTGTTGAACATGTCATAGCACAACAAAACTAGCTTTCTGCAAAATTTACCTATATCATGCATTGTTGTATCTTGAACCAAAACATGGGTTGCTTGCGAGTACATTCAAAGTACTCATTGGCTTGCCACTGGTTATTTTATTGGCCAGGCATGAAAGGACACGATATGATGAAGAATCTTTCGGTGACAAACATGCGAGCTAGGACGCTTCCCAGTCAGAATGCCTGTAGGGTTAAGGCAGATGACATGGGTTCTACTTTTCGACGAAGATTCCCGCTGCTTAAGTTTATTTGGTATTCAACCCTTGTGGCTTTATCTACGTAAGACTTGACCATAATGGTCATAATTTGTGTAAGACGGTGTGTGTGGATGTAAGACTCTTGCTATTCAGCTTCTGTGTGTTCAGTGAGCATTGATCTCTGGGATCACTGTACACGTGCATTCGGTGATCACGACTTATGAGTCGGGGCCCACAGAGCTGGTATCAGAGCCATCCTAACTGTAGGAAGCCTTAGTTAGCATGGGCGTTAGATAGGACAAAACCCGTTTTGCAAAACCCTCTATACTCCTCTTCTTTTATGAGATTTCCCAAACCTAAGGGATATTTTTCCTTATTGATCTCTCCTATTCAACTTTTGTAGATGGCCGTCGCCCCCTTGAGACTCCGTATGACAGGATTTCCATCACTCCTAAAAGACTGCCTCCAACAATGCCACTATCCCTTGCTGCCCATGTACTCCCTGCATGAACTGGAAAATGATGTGCTCGAGAAGGAGTTCTACGCCAAGGTTTTTGTGCCTACCAAGACCTCACCCTAGGGGTGGTTCTTCATTGGGCCACCCATGCCAACAAGAGACCTGGCCATTCAGTAAGTGGCATATGAAGCGCTCCTCCGTCTTCGAGACCTCCTTCCAGAAATGAAAGAAGAACACGCCACCCGCTACCTACCTGGCAAGAATGGATTTGGAGCCCCAACTCAAGTGATTATTTCCCCAGAAGATGAGGATCCAACCCTCAAGTACCAAATCCGCTTCATCAACGCAGGAGACTACCTTCTACGTCACCTTACCGAAGCATTCCTTAAGGCTCGCCAAGAACTCCCTTCACTTCTGCACCTCCACTGCCTCGAGAAGAAGAAGGTGGCCGAGCGAGGACAGCAAATCACTGCCTTACAAGCCCACATTGCCAATCAGGAGCAACAAATCGAGGAACTTCGGAAAACCCGCAACCAAACCCCACGCAAGAGGCATAGGAATGAATTTCCATATCCACCTCGTAGAAGATCGTCGTCAGGCCACCGACGACATAACCCAAGACTGAATAACAACCTTTTTGCTTCCGTTACTTGTCACGGGTGTGGTGAACTTGGGCACATTAAAATGATGTGTCCCAACAGGCGGCCGACTGTCGCATACCCATTGGCACCACACGGGGAACCCAGAAACTGAAGACTGAACGCCCTTCTCTCCAAGCAAGCATGACTACCGAGTCTGAGAACCCCTAGGGTAGGACGAGTCGTGTACCCCCATATGCGTAGTCGAGTCTGTGTGATGGTTCGAATGGAACCACATTCTGTGTTGCTTCTTTTTATTTTGTGTTTTGATATAAGTCGCACTTTTGCCCTAGGCAGCATGTACACGACTATATCACCTATCTTATCTTAATAAATGTGTGTGGCCTTCACGGCACTTGTTTGCTTGCACTTGCACTATAGAACCCCCTTTAGGCATCCCACCTCCTCTATGCTACTTTTCCCTCTCATCTCTCTCCTCAACTAAAGGCCAGCAAGACAAGATACACCAAGGATTCTACTTCGGCGACCAACTAGCACTGAAGACTTTTGCTGCCGCCTCCTCGACCAAGTGCAGCCCCGTAGAGTTATGTTTACCCCTCATGTCTGGAACCCCATCCCTAGACCCCTCGAGACTTCATGAGTTAACCCATCTCGAATCCTTAACCATGTGCTTAACCCAAAAAATTGCAAGAGAACCAGTTAAGCCTCCGTAACCTCGCTCAACATTGGGTCCACTATGGAACTAGTGGACGTAGGGAATGAGTACATTATCATCCTAATATAGCACCAGAACTGACGATGCCATAGGGAAGACCAATTTGAGGATATAAGAATAGATGACAAATGACTTGATGAGTTTATATCAATGACCTTGAGGAACTATCTAAGACTCTTTGGTGGATTATAAGGCTTTTATGTTGAACTTGGTGGGATCGTGTTGATAGAGGAGCATAGCTTTCATTACCCCTGAGTAAATTGGATTTAGTAGGACAATTATGGTCGCATGCTGAAATTCTTGGAAGTATATGGATTTAACTTAGCCATGGGATATTAATAGGAGACAGTTGATATTACGTAAATGACTTGGGGGAAAATGTAGGAATTCTCGTTGGACATGAGATTTGAATTTAAATAGGTGATCCTAGTGGAGTATAGGTGGTGAGTAAGTCTACATGGTTCGGAGTAAATCGGATTTAGACTGATGGTCTCGATCATGATACCATGTTTCTCGGTGGATTGGATTAATTGTCGGAGTTGATTTAGGGTTCTATATAAGCATGACCTTGGAGTTTACTTGACCATGATGATGGCAATTGGTGGACTTACTGTAGTAGAGTTAGCCCTTTCAAGTATTTGGGGATTATAGGGACTTTAGGAGATCGCATGGAACACCGTAGACATCGGATTTGTAGAATTAATGGATTGTGTAGTGATCGATGGAAGTTAATTAATGGGCTTTTGGAGTTGATTCATAGGAAGGAAACAAGATCTTGGAGTGGCTTACGACGTGTTTCCTTGGGATAGAGATGCTTTATCTTAGACCTTGGAAGAATAGGCTGAGCACTTGGATTGTCACGTTCAAGCTTAGCAGCTTGTATGTTCTACCCATGGATTTTTAGGGGTAGACATACATATGAGTTTGGGGATTGTAGACATATATGGTTTGTAGACCTCCTCTTGAGAGTCATGAGGATATGAATCACATGAGTGATGATTGGAGTTGACCTATACAAAATGATGCTATCGGTGATATGATGTGATTTGTTTAAAGGACTAGATAGAACAATTGGCATCTCAGAAACTGTGCTTGAAATAAGATAATAAACGTTCACCTGCACACTAGGATCCTTGAAACCCTTAAGCCCTACCAAGCCACAACCTGGTTGGATCATGACCTGGGGGTCTTGACTCTAGATCGAGAACACCTTGGCCCACACTCAACCGTTACCACCACCAATGCCCCAGCCTACCTTATGTACCTCATGAACAGAAACTTCATGGAGTACTTGGTCACGGTTGTTGTCACTTTTACTTGGTGACCTACTCGTCTAACGGAAGATGGAAGAAGAATCGTTCAGCTGGTTAGGAAACATTTGAAGACCGCCATGTCAAGGAGGCAGAACTATGCCAACCACCATCGTCAAGGAGTGAACTTTCTCGTCGAAGACCAGGTGTATCTGCAAGCCACTTCTCTCAAAGGAACCAAGCATTTCCATGTCAAAGGGAAGCTTACACCAAGATTTATCGCCCCTCTCCAAGATCACTGCAAGAAGAAGAATAGACGGCTACCATCTAGAGTTACCACCTGAGTCACCCACTGTGCACAACATTTTTCCACACGACACCACTTTGAAAATGTTTCCAACTTCCTAACTACGCCGGTCTCTACAAGGACATCGATCACCGAGCCATCGACCTCCAGCCCAATATGACCTACGCGAGAGACCCCAATTGCAATCAGGATCAAGAAGAATGTCATACACGAAGCCACGCCATCAAGCACTCCAAGGATTCAATGGAGCACCACACGGAAGCAGAAGCAGTATGAGGACGTGAAGACTGCCCCACATCAAAGTTTTCGTATTCCTTTCCGCGCCTAGTTTGGGAATCTCGGGGACGAGATTCTTGTTAGAGGGGTAGGTCTGTCACACCCTGATTTTTCATGCCACAACACTTAAGCTAATAAATCATGATAAAGTGTGGTTTGAAAAAAACTTTTGCATTATTTTGGCTCTTTATTTGGAGTTGGTTTTCTCTTTGTGATTTTCAAGTGCTCTTTAAAGTCAACACAACTCCACCTTCTATACCTCATCTCCTTGCCCCAAGCTTCTGCCCAATGGTCATGCCATGTGTATAGAGCAATATAGTATTTTCTTACAAAAATAATTTGGCCAAAATGTATTTTCTAAAATTAGTTTTCCAAAAACCCCTGAATTGAGGTTTGCACTGCAAGTACTTGATTTGGGGTGTGCAAAATATTTAAAAAGGTATATTTGAATCCTATTAGATATAGGACTCCCATAAACCACAAAAATATTATTTTAAAAGTTATTTTCCTATTTTATTTAAAAGCTTTTTCTTAAGGCCAGAAATGGTCTTTAATAGGGAAAAATTATTTTATTGTTTCAAAAACATTTGACAAAAATCAGGGAAACTCAGTGGACATATATTTTCCATATATAAGAGTTTCAACACATGGTCATGTTCAAAATATTGGACAAAACCTCCCAAAACCATTTCTGCCCATTTCAAGGATTTGAAATATTTCTATAGGAAATATATTCATAAAAATCCAAGGAAAATCCAACAAGTCACAAATGCATATTGTGATCATCTTGCAAAGCCTCATCTCAATTAAGGTCACTTTGGTTCACCAAAATGCCCCAAAACCCTCTCTGATCAGAATCAAATTTGAACAACTTTGTACTACCAACTTTCTCTCCTTGACCCCAACTTTTGTGAGCATGTTCACATGACCAAATGAGGCCACTAAACCAAGTGGTGAACCAAGGAGAAGAGTTTAGCTTAGCTAGATCTAAGCAAGTCCATTTCTGCTAATTTCTAGGGTTTGCCAAAGTTACATTGGCAACTTTCTTCAAATGGACTCAAACTTGGTGGTCAACCTCAGTTATATATGCCACTTGATCCTGTTAATTCTCGTGTCAAGCGGAACTAATTTGCTTGCCCAAATTTTCATCAAACACCTTCTGTCATTTTTCAAAAATCACCATTTTGACCACTTACACTATTCTTCTTGAGCTCTACTTTTTACCACAGCCCCTCCTAGTCCTCTTCTACCTCCAGAAACATTTGCAAGTCCACAAATCAATTATTGGGGGGGGGGGGTAAAACCACCTCTTTCTCTCTCTCTATTCACCCATGGCAACACCTCCTCTCTCTCCCATTTCAATATTGAGTAGCCCACCTAGCATCTCTCCACCCCAGGGCATCCAAGGCAACCCCGAGGCACAAGGGGACATGCCCTGGCCCTTTAAAAATGGCCATGCCAGCCATTTGCATGCTCCAGAGGGCGCTACAGTGCGCCCAGGTACTGTAGCCGCCCTCTGCCCGACGCCTCCGACCACCTCGGGCCTCCCCAGCACGCCAACCAACGCCCCTCGACGTCCGCGTCATGACACGATGCTGTCCCCCTCCTCTCTCCCCCTCTCTCGCTCCTTCTCGCACGCGCGCTGGCCGCCCGAGCGCGCCAATGGCGCGGCTCACACGCGCGATGCTCTCAGGCCTTCCCCCAGCTCTCTCCCTCAGCTCCCCTCGGCGTAGTCCACGCCCAGCAACACCCCAGACACGGCGCCAGCTCCTCCCGAGCCCTATGGCGACGAGTAGGAGCTCGCCGGCGCACGGGTCCACGGCACCCCGCCGTTCGCCTATTTAAGGGCCTCCCCGAGCCCTCCTCTCCTCACCACTCGCTCTCTCACTCCCCTAATCACCCCTACACCACCCGCTCCTCTCTAGAAGCTCTCGAGCTCGAGATCGAGCTTCGCCGCCTCGGGCCACCGTCGATCTTGCGGTACAGGCCTCCTTTGCCCTCTCTCTCTCTTGATCTGGAACCGCCTCACCTCTCTTACCATTTCCCCTCTGTCTTCCCTCTCTATTGCAGTCGGAATCGACCGGGGCAAACACCTCCCGAAGCCCTTCCGCCGACTTTCTCGTTGTCGGTGAACCCCTACACTCCGGCGACCGCCTCCACCTCCACCCGAACGACGACTCCGCCCTGAGCACGCCGGTGCCCTCGGATCGCCTCGCCGTCGACCACAGCGAAACTGGTGAGCTCGCCACCCTCTCTAGCCCGAGGTTGAAGACGACGGCTGTGGGGCCCGTCGGTCAGCCTCACATTCTGACGGGTGGGCCCCACCCGTCAGGTTTAAACACGCACGCGCGCGCGTACCAGTTCGCCTGTCGGCTGAAGGCGTATTTTGCATTTACGCCTTCGACGTGGCAGCCTCGCGCGGGCTAGATCCTCTCCGGGCCTGCTGCACTGTGGTCCTTCTGGCCCAGTTGCATAGTGCTGCTTCTCCTTTTGCTTTTTCCATAAACTTGCAAAACTTCCTCAGGATTAAATATTAATCCAAATGAAATAGTTCCAGTTCCTAAATTCTTGTAAAAATCCTACCTATTTAATGGTATAACTTTCACACATGTGCAAACAACTTTTATGTACCGTTCATATTCAAATTCTAATTTGAATATATTTAAACCTCTCTAAAAATCCATTCCTCATATCCTACTACTCCCAATCCAATACTAGGAATTTTATCCTTCTTAGTTTTCACCCTAGTATTTATTAAAAATAGGTTGACATTTTTCTGAGCACTTCGGTTTTTCTGTTTTGCTATTGCCTTATTTTCCCGTCATGTCTTTTGCGACAAATAGATCCCGTATTTGACAAAGTAGTGGATAAGAAGAAGGAGAAGGACTTGAAGACTTTGAAGACCAAGGCAAGCAGCCCTTTGACCATGTCTAAGAAACCCTTTTTATGCATGTCATATGGCACTTTTATTGCTTGCATCGAAGTCATGATAAAATGGTGACCACTTGAGGTGGTTTGCCTCCGTTGCTTTTCTCGTTGACACTTGCATGATGCATGACCCTACCTTTCTATGAGGGTTATGCCGGTGGGAGTAGATAGGATGCTAAAGTAGTTGCTACGCAAAAGGGGATGGGTATATGCATGGTGATGGAAACAAGATTGTTTTCAAAAACTTTTCGAAAACCCCATCGGGTGTAACTTATGCCCGAGGGAGATAATAAGTTGGGTAACCACTTGATGACGAAGTGGTGTACCGAGGCAAGTGTGTGTGTTGTTTTCAAAACGGATTGGTTTAAGTTGCGACCGTTATTCCAACCTCACATGCGCAACCACTCTACCCTTATATGGGAAAGGGCATTATTGATTACCTAGGCCGATACTAACATGGTGCCCGCATTACTAGTGAAGGGAGAGTTTTTGCTCTCTCGGGACGGGGTCGTGCCAGGTAGGGCGGCCAAGAACATGTTTATGGGGCACCGGACACACCGTTGGTACCCCGTGCCAGTGGTATGTGATGAATATGGGAGCAAGGCTCCACAATTTTAAGTTGTGAAATGTTGGGCACGGGGGTTACTACCAATCGAGTGGACTCTATGTTAGTGTCGTCTAGGGAAAGATAGTGATCGGGTGCTTACCCCGGGTACTTGAGGTACCGCGGGTCGTGGATGACACAGAAGTTCCCCGGATCTTGTGGGTAAAGTGTGCAACCTCTGCAGAGTGTAAAACTTTTCGAATAGCCGTGTCCACGGTCAAGGACAGTTGGGTAACCGCTCTTGGGCTATGTCCACTTGTTTACAAACCAGTGTGTGTGTGTGGGAAGAACTACTTGGGTCAAGTCAAAGGACTTGACATGATTGAGTCAGGTTGGAGCCCACTCCCTCTATATGTTGATATCTGTAACCAGACCCTATGGTTACTTGAATTCGTATGATGCATGTTTTACCAGTTGTTGAACATGTCATAGCACAACAAAACTAGCTTTCTGCAAAATTTACCTATATCATGCATTGTTGTATCTTGAACCGAAACATGGGTTGCTTGCGAGTACATTCAAAGTACTCATTGGCTTGGCACTGGTTATTTTATTGGCCAGGCATGAAAGGACAGGATATGATGAAGAATACTTCAGTGACAAACATGCGAGCTAGGAAGCTTCCCAGTCAGAATGCCTGTAGGGTTAAGGCAGATGGCATGGGTTCTACTTTTCGACGAAGATTTCCGCTGCTTAAGTTTATTTGGTATTCAGTCCTTGTGGCTTTATCTATGTAAGACTTGACCATAATGGTCATAATTTGTGTAAACGGTGTGTGTGGATGTAAGACTCTTGCTATTCAGCTTCTGTGTGTTTAGTGAGTATTGATCTCTGGGATCACTGTACACGTGCATTCGGTGATCACGACTTATGAGTCGAGGTCCCCACAGGGGGCGGGCTGGCGAGGAGGCGGCCTGGCCCGAGATGCTGGCGGGCATGGAGCCAGCGGCGACGGTCTACATGCCGCCGCCGGAGGGGTAGCGCGGGCAGGACGGCCGCGCGGAGGTGGTGATGCTCGACTAGGAGGTCGTGGAGATCGATGACAAGACCCCGCCGCAGACCCACATGGTGTAGCGGATGGAGGTCGAGGGAGGGGGCGGCGACGCCGTCTTGGAGGAGGCGGCGCGGGCCACGCCAGAGGGGACGCCTCGGGCGCCGAAGGGTGGGGCACCGCAGGCGACTCTGGGTCGTGCCTGAGAGAATACCGGAGAGGGCGCCGGCCGCGGAGGAGGCATTCAGCAGGGAATACACCCTGGTTTTCAGGCCAGGGAGCCGTCAGGCCGCCGGGTCGCAGCCGGCTCGGGCTGGGGCCAGCGAGGTCTTCTTCGGGCCCCTGACGCAGGAGGAGGCGGCGATGGCCGCCGTGAGCCAGCTCCTCCGAGTAGGCCTGGGCATTCACTATAAACCGAATATTCGGTTTCTACCAATTGTTTTTTTGGGAAATCGGTTAGGAAAATTGAAAACTGAAAAGAACACCTCAAAGCAGATAATCGGAAATTCAATTAACCGATTTATTCTGTTCGGTAATCGGTTTATACCATATTTGCTCGTTGTTTGAGAGAGTCAACTGCGTGCCTAACTTACTTGCCACATGCGCTCTTATATAGCCTAGCTATCCATCTCTGTGTGTGTAGCTGGCCGAGGTGGGACTAAACAACCAAATAACATTGCCACACAACTACGTTCACGTGTCTATAAAAAGAAACCCACAACAGATTGCCACCATGGGCCGAGCATGTAGGTCGTCGGTTTAGCCAATGGATTTTTTTACCACGAAAGCACGCGCTGACGAGGCTAGCTAGCGCGGGAGCAGTTCCTTTGGCTATACGGGGGCATAGCTCCGAACCGTTTTCTAGGGTTCGAGGAGCAAGGCGGCGTGTTGGTGATTTTGCGATCTCCATGGTGCCTATCTAGGGTTTGCCCACCGGCAGCTAATCCCTCGACAGCTCCCCGGCATGTCCACTCAGGGTGATCAAGGGGGATCCTTGCATCCTTACCACCCTTGGCGTACGATCGGGGGCGTGAGGAAGGTAGCATGACGGCTCGGGTGGGCATGGACAGTTCGAGCAACCAACATCCAGATGGGATCAGGTGGGAGGAGGGAGTAGAGCAGATGTTCTAGAAGATGGGATTAACTAACAAGGAGAAGGCAACACTAGTGGTTGATGATGAGAAAGGCATGGCGGAGGACCTGAGATGGTCGCTCATTGCTAAGGTCTTGTACCGTAGGGTAGTGCATATTAGCATGATCACAGATGCACTCCGTCCAGCATGGGGGAACCCGAGGGCTTTGAAATTCTGATCCAGAGGGGAGAATGTCTTTGTGGCAAGCTTTGAAAGGAAGAGAGATCGGGATCAGGTCCTGGAAGGAGGGTCATGGACTGTTGGTAAGCACTGTGTGGTGGTAGAGATCTTCAACATCACTTCACGCCCTTCAGAGCTCAGCTTTGAGAAGATCAGGATTTGGGCAAGGGTGGTGAACCTGCCGTTTAATTTGCTGTGTCCTCCATGGCCGGCAAGGATAGCGGCAATGGTGGGCGATGTCATGCAGCTTGATGCAGACGCCAAAGGTTTTGCGACTGGTGACTGTGTTAGGGCCAGGATTTGGCTTAATGTGCATGAACCTGTGATGAGATGTACAATTAGAGTCGGCAAAAAAAGGGACTACCGAACTCTTTGATATAGAGTATGAAAACTTGCCATACTTCTGCCTCTCGTGTGGGATCCTCGGCCATGCGGAAGCTATGTGTCAAACACCTGCTGGGAGAGATGAGTTTGGAAGACCACCGTACCGCGAATCGCTAAGGTATCTGGGGTACCGGGCTAAGGGCTGGGGTGACCCTGCTGCCAGCTATGAAGGTCACCAAACCAGCCCAAAGGACAAGGGGAACCTGCAGCAGAACATGAGGATGTTGAGAAAGGAGATGAGGTGACTTCGCCGGCAAAAAATACAACCGACAGAGTTCAGAATGCAGTGTATCAGTTTAATGCTAGAGGCAGAGGTGTGGAGGTCGTACAGTTGGAAGGGAAGGTAACAGGGGTAGGGGAGTGTACCGGAGAGTTGATATGAATCATACAGGCACAAGTACCACAGGTGCACTCATGCTTCTGGACCAAGACACCCTGAATAAGAAAAGAGCTTGTGAGGAGCAACAGGCAGTCAGAAAATGACAGTAGGGATTCAAAGAAGAAGAAGGCCGTGCTTGAGGAGGCAAATTCAGATGCAGAGGCTGCTAGTCAGCTTCGCAAGACACAATGAATGCCATAGCTTGGAACTGTCGCGGGCTTGGGAACCCGGAGACAGTTCGTGAGCTTCACAACCTTGTGAGGCTAGAAGCGCCCGCCCTTGTTTTTTGTGAGACAAAGATCAAGGGTAATCATGTGACTGATCTAACAAAAATACTTGGTTTTGAAGGATGCTTTTCAGTTGATAGTGCGGGCCTCAGTGGAGGTTTGGCACTGTTTTGTTCCAAAGGAGTAGAGGTTAAAGTGGAGACAAGGTCTGATCAGCATATTGATGCAAAAGTTATGAATATTGGGACCGATAACAAGAGCTGGAGGTTCACGGGTTTCTATGTGAAGGCAAAACGTAAGGAACGTTCAGCTAGTTGGGAATTGTTAAGATGGTTGTGGACCCAAAGTGACCTACCGTGGCTGTGTGGAGGTGACATGAATGAGATTCTCCATGGTTCTGAGTACTTTGGTATGCATGATCGCCCGGAGTGGCAGATGGAAGGGTTCCGTGAAGTGATGGCTTTTTGTGGTTTCCATGATCTGGGGTTCCAAGGGACGCCGTTTACGTGGGATAATATGCAAGATGGCCAAGCTAATGTAAAGGTTAGATTGGATCGGTTTCTCGCTGATCCTGAGATGATGCGTATGTATGCAGGCACCTTTGTACGCCATGTATGGTCTCCTAGATCGGACCACTGTATGCTCGTGGCACGGGTCCGCTCGCTGAGCGGGCAGGAGAGTCCGGGAGCGAGACTCTTTAGGTATGAAGACGCGTGGCATAAGGAGGAATCTTATGAGGAGGAAGTGACAGCAGCTTGGCGTAATGGTGCACGTAGGGAAGGATTACTGGGGCTAAATAAGGCCTTAATGCAAATGCAAGGGAGTCTGACTAGTTGGAAAGATAAGAAGTTTGGTGACATCAAACGCAGAATCAAGAAAATCCATAGAGAATATGAGAAAGAGAGGAAAGGTTCCCTGTTTCGTGGTCCCTCTTCTAGGGAGCGATAACTTGCCAGACAACTTTCAGATCTGCTTCATAAGAAAGAGATCATGGCAAGGCAACGATCAAGGATGGGTGGCTGAAAGCTGGTGACCGCAATACGGGCTTATTTCATGCCCAAGCATCCGCAAGGCAAAGTCAGAATAGAATCACATGTTTACAAGCTGCGGATGGATCCTTGTGTGTGTAGAAGGAAGAGATCAATGCTGAAGTGCAGAACTTTTATGAGGGGCTGTATCAGGCCCAAGATGACACAAATATTGATGCAGTGCTGCACCATGTACCTGCAATGGTGAATGACCAGATGAATGCTAGGCTCCTCCATCCTTTTTCATCGGAGGAAGTCAGGGTTGCGCTATTCTGGATGGCCCCCTCCAAAGCACCAGGTGTGGATGGCTTCAATGCCGGGTTTTAGCAACTCCATTGGGAGCTCATCAAGGAGGATGTGACGTCCGCGGTTCTTGGTTGCTTAAATGGTGGCTATATGCCAGAGGTAGTGAATAAAACGGTAATTGTACTTATACCAAAAGTAAAGAATCCTCAAAATATTACCCAGTATAGACCAATTTCTCTTTGCAATGTCATTTACAAGATCTGTTCTAAAGTTCTAGCTAACCGGTTGAAGGAGATCTTAGATGAACTGATTGCAGAAGAGCAGAGTGCCTTCGTTCCTGGAAGGCTAATTACAGACAATGTGCTAACTGCTTACAAGTGCATTCACTCGATGAAGAGGAAGAAAGGGAACCAGTGCTATTGTGATGTGAAGATTGACATGATGAAGGCATATGACCGTGTTGAGTGGATTTATCTGCAGGGCATGATGCAGCAGCTAGGATTTGAGGAAGCCTCGATATCGTTGGTTATGCGGTGTGTCTCCACAGTGAGTTTTCAGGTGAAGGTAAATGGGGAGTTATTACCCTCATTCAGGCCTACAAGAGGTTTAAGGCAGGGGGGTACAATCTCCCCATACTTGTTCTTGCTGTGTGGTGAAGGATTATCTTGTATGCTAAAAAACTATGATGGTGGCTGGATTGATAGAGGAATCCGGGTCAGTACAAGAGCTCCATGGATATCCCACTTGCTTTTTGCTGACGATTATTTGATTTTCATGAAATCAGATCACAGGAGTGCTATGAGATTAAACTCCATTCTTCAAGACTACTCTAGTGGTTCTGGTCAGAGTGCCAATTTGTCAAAAAGTTTGGTCTTTTTTAGTCCGAATTGTGGTGCTTCTAATAAAAGAGGAGTTGAGAACACACTGAACATCTAACGGGAAGCACTCACAGAGAAATATCTTGGCCTCCCTACGGCCGTGGGCAGATTGACGAAGCAACATTTTGAGCATCTAAATGAGAGATCCAGGCCTTCGCCCAGGCCGAAACGGAGCGGGCGCGGGAGCTGGAACGCGTCGTGTTGGTAAGCTTTCCCCTTCGTCTTCTGCTTTTCTTCTTGCTGCTCTTTAGTGGGGGCGCGCTAGCGCACCAACTAGGTGTAGCCTCCGAGATTCGGCCCAACTACGTAGTAGTTGGGTCGAATCTTAAACTGCTGTCTTGACTGATTCTCGTTCTTCGCAGCAACTGGATGCCAACTGGGTCGGCGTCTTCAACTGTCTTCTGGATAAGCACCAGCAACTCAAGGCGCAGCTCACCGCCAAGGAGGAGGCACTCCGTGTCGCCGAAGGTAACTTTCTTGCATGCTCTTTCGTGGGGGCGTGCTAGCGCACCCACTGGGTGTAGACCCCGAGATTCGGGCCAACTACGTAGTAGTTGGGTCGAATCTTAAAGTAGTCTTCTGTTTCTGAATCTTCGTTGTGCAGCCGCTGCGGCCGAGGTGCCGGCCTGGTGAACTCGGCTGATCCGAGCCGGCTATCAGTACGACTGGGTCGTCGCTGACGTCGGCCGGCTTCGGGCCGAGGTGGCGGAGGCGGAGGCGGCAGGGGTCCATGGGGCACTTGCCGAAGACGGCCGGCTGCAAGAGCAGCTGGCCGGTGACAAGAGCCGGCTTCGGGCCGAGGTGGACCGTCTCAAGACGGAGGCGGCCAAGGCGGCGGAGGCCCAGCAGGCCCTTGTCGAAGCTGGCTAGCAATGTGACAAGCTGGCCGACGACAAGTGCCAACTTCAGGCCGAGGTGGAGTGCCTGAAGGTTTTGGGGGCCAAGGTAGGGGGAGGCCACTAGGCGGAGCTCCTCCATCGCAAGGAATACGAGAAGGCGGCCGCGGCCAAGGACGCCGAACTGAAGGCGGCCCTCGCAAAGGTCGCCGACCTGGCGAAGACGCTTCAGGACTGCGACCGTGCCGGCGCCAGGGAGCGCCATGGTATGTTGCTTGAAGCGCAGCAACTGGACGAGATCTTCGCCAGTAAGTGCTTCCTTTTGATTCTGCCGGGTTGAGAAGTCGGCTTTCTTTCCTTTTGTTGTTGACTTGTCTTGTTCTTCTTTTTGATAGGGCACTTCCCGGAGATGCACAGGCTGGCAGAGGAGACCATCCGTTTCCAGCGGGATCCGCAGGGGGTCATGGGCTCTGGGACTGACCCGCGGGTCGCCTGGACCTTCTCGGAGATCATGGCCACCATCGAAGCTCGTCTACGAGTCTTGAGCGAGCAGATGGCGCGGCTCTCCGAGGCCGGCTCGGGGATGACGGCGGCCCTCTGGCCTGGCGCCGTTGCGCCAAACAGCTTCTCGCGGTTGGCGCGGCGGTTGGAGGCGGGCCCGGAGCGGCTTCACGCGTGGCGTGTCTCCACCGCTTGTGCTGGCGCTGAGATGGCGCTCCGGTTTGTGATGTCTTGGTATCTGGATCTGGCGCTGGATCGGCTGATGGGCCAGTGAGCCAGTGCAGAGCGCCAGTTGCAAGCGGAGGCCGGACGGATCACTGCTCGGGCCAGCTACATCGCCGGGTTCGTGATTCAGGACGAGTTCCAGCCGGAGCGAACGGATGATGGCAGAGTCGTTCCTGTTGATGACTTCGGCCTGCTTCTGGATGATCCGGAGGGAAGCTCCGAGGTGATGGGCGTTTACGGGGACGAGGACACCGAGGTGGGAGATACCGGCGCCTCGGTGAACCCGGAGGCCATCGAGGGGGAGCCGACAGCTATGTAACCCGGCGCGGGAGACGCCCGAAGGTGAGGCCGTCATGTTTTATCTTTGCGATAATTTCTGTTAGGTAGCAGGTCCACTCACCCACTGGAGGGGTTTTGGGTGTAATGTGATGAACTCCGGCCTTGGGCCTATTTTATCTTGGGATGTAAATATTTCGTGAGTGTCTGCACTTTTGCTTCTGTTTTTTGAGTTGTTTTCTTGCTTGCTTCCCTTCTCGGCCCTCCCCCCTGTGAGTGGAACGCCGGGCTCTGGTCCATGACAAGGAGTTCGGCCCTTGAAAGGAGTGCGCGGTACTTAGGCTCTTCAAACGTTGAGCGTGAGCGAAACACCCACTAGGCCGGCTGGCGGCAATCCGGCAAAGCCGGTTGGCAAGCCGCCGGTCGTGCGGCAAGTTAAGGTGGTGGGGCCGGGTTGGCCAGCCCGGCGGACCCAACTTAGTATTCGTAGCGTGCTGGTGCTTTGGCCCATGTTTCTTGCCGGCCAACAACCGAAGTCTGTTTTGTGGCGTAGGGCGAAGTGGAGGGCCGCGGCAACTTGAACACGCCAAGATTTGCTAAGGAGGGCAGCAGTTAGTGGCCAAGCGGGCCAGCCCCCGGGTTGAGCGAGTCATGGGGGTTTTTAAGAAAAAATGCACAAGTATTTGAGACACAATAATTTGGTCGGAAAGGGCAGCCCCCGAGCGTCGTTCGGGGACCCCATAGTTTTCATACGTTTACAAAAGGTAGTGAGACATATGTGCACACAGCTAAGTGTAAAACGGGCGGTGGAGTTCTGCATTCCACGGCCGGGTTGTCTCTTCACCGGCGGTGTCTCTCTTGCGCTTGTTCGACTTGCAGGCATCGATGAGGTAGTACATGTTGTGGTCAAACATGGTTTTGCTAACGATGAAGGGGCCTTCCCATGGGGAGGACAACTTGTGCTGGCCGGCTTGCTGCTGGACGAGTTGGAGGACGAGGTCTCCCTCGTAGAACGCGAGGGCCTTGATCTTCTTGTTGTGGTAGTGCCTCAGGCCTTGCTGGTTGATGCGGCTTGAAGCTACGTAGGTATTTCCCAAAGAGGAAGGGATGATGCAGAACAGTGGCGTTAGGTATTTCCCTGAGTTATGAGACCAAGGTTATCGAACCAGTAGGAGAACCAAGCAACACCACGTAAACAGCCCCTGCACACAAATAACAAATACTCGCAACCCAGGGTGTAAAAGGGGTTGTCAATCCCTTTCGGGTAGCGGCGCCCCAAGATAGGCAAACGGACGTGAAATAAATTGTAGTAGATTGATAGATCGAACGCCAAATAAAATAAATGAGAATAAATTGCAGGAAGGTATTTTTGTATTTTTGGTTTAATAGATATGAAAATAAAAGCAAAGGAAAAGTAGATCGCAAAGGCAAATATATGAGAAAGAGACTCGGGGGCCGTAGGTTTCACTAGTGGATTCTCTCGAGAAAAATAGCAAACGGTGGGTGAACACATTACTGTTGGGAAATTGATAGAACATCAAATAATCATGACGATATCCAGGTAATGATCATTATATAGGCATCACGTCCAAGATTAGTAGACCGACTCTTGCCTGCATCTACTACTATTACTCCACACATTGACCACTATCCAACATGCATCTAGTGTATTAAGTTCATGGAAAAACGGAGTAATGCAATAAGAACAATGACATGATGTAGACAAGATCTATCTATGTAGAGATAGACCCCGTCGTTTTATCCTTAGTAGCAACGATACATACGTGTCGGTTCCCCTTCTGTCACTGGGATCAAGCACCGTAAGATCAAACCCACTACAAAGCACCTCTTCCCATTGCAAGATAAATAGATCAAGTTGGCCAAACAAAACCCAAATATCAGAGAATAAATACGAGGCTATAAGAGATCATGCATAAAAGAGATCAAAGAAACTCAAATACTTTCATGGATATAAAAAGATATAACTAATCATAAACTCAAAGTTCATCAGATCCCAACAAACACATCGCAAAAAGAGTTACATCATATGGATCTCCAAGAGACCATTGTATTGAGAATTCAGCGAGAGAGAGGAAGCCATCTAGCTACAAACTACAAACCCGAAGGTCTACAAAGAACTACTCACGCATCATCGGAGAGGCACCAATGGAGGTGGTGAACCCCATCCGAGATGGTCTCTAGATTGGATCTGGTGGTTCTGGACTCTGCGGCGGCTGGATCAATATTTCGTCGACTCCCCTAGGGTTTTGGGAATATTTGGGTATTTATAGAGCAAAGAGGCGGTCCGGGGGGCACCCGAGGTGGGCACAACCCACCAGGGCGCGCCTGGGCCTCCTGGCACGCCCTGGTGGGTTGTGCTCTCCTCGGAGCACCCCAGGCGCAGCCAGGGCCCATTATGTGTCTTCTGTCCATAAAAAATCTCCGTAAAGTTTCGTTGCATTTGGACTCCGTCTGATATTGATTTCCTGCGATGTAAAAAACATGTAGAAAACAACAACTGGCACTTGGCACTATGTCAATAGGTTAGTACCAAAAATGATATAAAATGACTATAAAATGATTATAAAACATCCAAGATTGATAATATAACAACATGGAACAATCAAAAATTATAGATACGTTGGAGACGTATCAGCATCGCCAAGCTTAACTCTTACTCGTCCTCGAGTAGGTAAGTGATAAAAACAGAATTTTTGATGTGGAATGCTGCCTAACATGTCATATCATATTCTCTTCTTTATAGCATGGACATTTGGACTTTTATGTGATTCGAGGCAATAGTCTAGTTTTGACATGATAATTTAAATACTCAAGCATATCAACAAGCAACCATGTCTTTCAAATATCAACGCTAAAATAAGTTATCCCTAGCCCATCATGCTCAACCATTTATCCATTCATGAAACACACTCCCAAATTAGCTACACCCAACACTCAAGTACGATCATATTGCCTCTTAGTTGGTGCTTTTATAACAGAAGATGGAGATTCAAATTCAAAAATAAAAATTGCATAAAGTAAAAGAAAGGCCCTTCGCAGAGGGAAGTAGAGATTTGTAGAGGTGCCAAAGCTCAAAGCGAAAAACTTAGAGATAAAAACATTTTGGGAGGTGTATCCTTCCCACCAACGAAAACAACCTAGATTTCCCAACACTTTCCATGCTAGATATATCATAGGCGGTTCCCAAATAGAAAATAAAGTTTATTCCCTTTTCCACCATACTTTCACTTTCTATGGCTAGCCGTATCCACGGTTGCCCTCCATTCCAACACTTTCCAAGGAATTTATTATTTGACTACATAAAGTAAATTCATTTTTCATTTTGGGACTGGGCATCCCTAAAACCTTTGCCTTACTCTTGTGCAATGACAAGTGAATAAACACTCATCGTGAGAATAACACATCTAGCATGGAAAATATTAGCCACCCCTCACCGCTCCGCGAGTGAAATGAACACACAAAAGAGAAGTTTATTTTGAAAATTAGAGATGACACATACAAATTTGCTTAGAACGGCAAAAGAATACCACATATAGGTAGATCTAGTGGACTCATGTGGCAAAAGTGGTTTAAAGGATTTTGGATGCACAAGTAGATATCATACTTAGTGCAAAATGAAGGCTAGCAAAAGATTGGGAAGCGACCAACCAAGAAACGAATAATCTCATAAGCAAGCATTAAGCATAATTGACACCGAATAATGCACCACGAGTAGGATATAATTTCATTGCATGACTATTGACTTTAGTACTTGCATAGGGAGTCACAAACCTTAACACCAATATTCTTACTAAAGCATAATTACTCATCAACATAACTCACATATCAGATCATCATATCTCAAAACTATTCCTAAGAATGAAGTTTATTTGGTCGAATGATCTTCATGAAAGTTTTTATTATATCCTTCTTGGATATCTATCACTTTGGGACTAATTTTCATGTGTTGCTTTTCATAAGCTCAAACAAATATAAGTGAAGATCATGAGCATAGTGTTTTCTTTCTCTCAAAATATAAGTGAAGCAAGAGAGAATTTCTTGAAAATTTTACTAATTCTCAAATAAATCTAAGTGAAGCAAGAGAGCATTTATTCAAAAATACTAAAGCACACTGTGCTCAAAAGGATATAAGTGAAGCACTAGAGCAAGTCCATAGCTCATAAAAGATTTAAGTGAAGCATAGAGAGCAATTCTAACAAGTCATGACATAATTTTGGCTCTCTCAAATAGGTGTGTCCAGCAAGGGATCAAAACTTAAAAAGCAAAACAAAACAAGCAGAGACTCATATCATACAAGACGCTCCAAGCAAAACACATAGTATGTGACGAATAAAAATATAGCTTCGAGTAAAATACCGATGGTCGTTAGAAGAAAGAGGGGATGCTACTCGGGGCATCCCCAAGCTTAGTTGCTTGCTCTCTTTTGGATAATAGCTTGGGATGCCGGGGCATCCCCAAGCTTATGCTCTTCTTACTCCTTATTCCATCATCCATCGTAAGATAACCCAAGACTTAAAAACTTCAATCACACAAGACTCAATAAAACCTTCGTGACATCCGTTAGTATAAGAAAATAAATCACTACTATAAGTACTGTTGCAATCTATTCATATTTTGTTCTTGCATTCTATCTATTGTATTCCAACTTTTCTATGGCAAAAACTCATCAAAGAAAACCATAGAGCCATCAAAACAAGCATACAACGCAAACAAAACAGAATCTGTCAAAAACAAAATAGTCTGTAGCAATCTGAATTGTTCGAATACTTCTGAAACTCCAAAAATTCAGAAAATTAGGACAACCTGAGAAATTGGGATAATTGTATTTGAGCCCTTAGTTGTGTCACCCTCGACAGGAATACCCCTAGTTTTGTAAAACACGCGGTCTTGCCCAACTCAGTTAGCTTGTTTTGTGTTTTTTCCCTTGCGGCACAGCTCCGTCCAGTCAGCGTCGTTTGACCGTAAGCGGCGCTAGATTTTGGACAAGTCTTGCCCCCCGGTCGACCTAACTAGATCACACTCTCTCCTTCCCCACTGTCTCTCTTACTCTCTCACCAACCCTAGCTCGCTGGGCGGCGGCGAAACCCGCACCGCCAGATCCATTGGTAGGCGATGCGGGAGACCGAGGAAAGCATCGGCGGACGCGGCCGCCGTCGTAGGGACACCATCCTCACTTCAGCATGGAGGCGGCAGTGCTGCTGGAGCCAATGGCGAGAAGGGCAGCGGATCTGCACGGGAGCGCGGACAAAGCGACGCCGGCGGCGCCCACAGCGACAATGGCAGCGGATCTGCACAGGAGCACGGACAAGGCGATGCCGGCGGCGCCCACGGCTACAAGGGCAACGGATCTGCACGGGAAATTCCTGCGGGGTAAGTATCAAACCTAGATCTGCTCGTGTTTACTGTTGTAGGATTGATTCAATGATGCTTTAGGCTCGGTTTTGTTTTTTTTTTTCACGGGAGATGGCATGTTTTTAATCATAGGATGAATCCAGCGACCGCGTTCTATCTATCTATTAGAAGGGAGACCACTATTCTTGTTTCCGCGGGTACTAAAGGAAAAGATTGTGGCTTCACTTTTCCATTTTTTGTGGACAACACTACTTCGTACCAGGATTTTAGGACTGCCATTTGTGCTAAGTATCCATGGGGATTGTTTGATGCTGTTGAGATGAGATATTGGGATAGTAGCAACCTTTGTTGGGTCCCTATACAGTGTGATTCAGAGTTAGGTGTGATGTTTGCAAGTAATGCACAAACTATGTCATGCAACTTGGAAATCACAGTGATACAGAGAACAAGAGCACAAAGGTTTGAAAACCCATCAACTTCTAGGCCCTCTGCATCTAGGCCATCTTGTTTTAATCTCACTGTTGGAGGGACAAAGGGCTATAACTAGGGCTAGTAGTAGAAGTAGGGCAGCAAGTGACACCTCTATTGCTCCTGGAACTCCAAGTGTTAATGAAAGTCAGGAACAAGCAAACAAAACAGGTGATCCAGTTGTGGAGGAGGCATTGCCTGATGCACCAGGTCTGGAGGATGAGATACTTTCACTACAAAAAAATACACTTCCGTGATGATACATGTTTGTCACAGTAGGTCGCGTTTTTTGTCATGCATGTACATCCATGACAAATTTATGACAGAATCAGGATAGTCATACATGTGCTGTCATAGAAGTGTTCCATGACATTACCAAAATTATCATCACGGATGTGTCCACTTCCATGACGATAAATCGCGCGTCACAGAAGTGCTTTCGTCAAGGGTGACCGACACGTGGCATCCACCGTAACAGAACGCCGTTAAGCTATCGGGTCGGGTTTTGGATCCGATAACCCGTTAACAGCCCCGACCAATGGGGATTTTCCACGTGTAAAATCATCATTGGCTGGAGGAAACACGTGTCGGCTCATGGCTGGGACAGATGTCATCCACTCATTGGACAGAATGCGCCTATGATACGTCGACACATGGCACGGCCCAACAGAGGCCCATTCCTGTGAAAAGGTCGGCCCATTTGACTTGGTCAAAAGGTGGCGGCCCGGCCCATGGAAAGCCTGTTAACAGCCTGTTCGCATATAGCCCATTTACAGCCCGCTAACCCAAGGCCCGTAATGCCCTATTCGAATTAGGCCCAGTAGCGTCATCTGGGCCATCCAATATGATTCCAGCCCGTTTTCGCTTCTGGCCCATGTATGGCCCATGACGTCTTTCGGCCCATATGAGGCCCTATGTAACTCTTGGCCTATTAACGGCCCGTGGTGAAACTGGCCCGTAATGAACAGTGTATCACTTTACACCCATTAACGGCCCATGGTGAAACTGGCCCGTAAAGAACAGTGTATCACTTTATACCCATTAACGGCCCGTTATTCCGTTGGGCCGTTTCCATCCCATGTTATCTTTCGGCCTTCTTAGAGCCCATTTATTCTTGGGCTATTTTCCAGCATTCGTTTACTTACGGCCCGTTACTGTCATTTTCTGCTTGTGGGCCAAATTCTGCCCGTGGTTACAGTCGTCCCGTTTGTGGTCTGTTAATACGTTGGGCCGTTTTCATAGCGTCATCAAAAACGGCCTATTAATGATGGCCCGTTATGATCGGCCCATGAATGGACGATTCCAACTCTAGCCCGTTTACGGCCAGAATGCGGTCTGTTTGGCCCATGTTTGGCCAATCGATCATACGGCCCGTATAAGGCCCATTGATGATACGGCCCGTAGAAGGCCCATTGTTTCTACGGCCTGTAGAAGGCCCACTGTTTCTACGACCCGTAGAAGGCCCACTGTTTCTACGGCCCGTAGAAGGCCCACTGTTTCTACGGCCCGTAGAAGGCCCACTGTTTCTACGGCCCGTAGAAGGCCCACTGTTTCTACGGCCCGTAGGAGGCCCAGTGTCACTACAGTAAATATTAGCCCATGGTTATTGTGGCCTAGTTTTAAAAAATAGGTTATTGCAGCCACTAGCAAACCGCAGAAAAAGAATTGCACTGACTACAAGCAAACAAATAAACAAGACAACAAGGAAATAAATAAGCAAGCAACTTACACTAGGCTATCACGGCTATTACACATATTACATCCACTGGGCATCAAAGTTCGCCACCAGTGCAAATATAGGGAACACAGCAGCATATAAACGCTGCAGCAAAACAAGTCCAGAACTGAAACCACTTCAGAAGAGCTCAAGAAACAATATCCTGGGTACCCATAATGCTGGCAAGATGTTTAGCAAGCTTATTAACTTTCTCTTGTTTGGCGCTTAAGTCCTCCAGCGCTTCCTGTTGCACCAGAAAGTATGCATCTGAATTCTGCAGGGACTTCCTTAGTTCTTCGGCTTCCTGTCGCATAACATCTGATCGATGTC
This sequence comes from Triticum aestivum, assembly GCF_018294505.1. Lineage (NCBI taxonomy): Eukaryota > Viridiplantae > Streptophyta > Magnoliopsida > Poales > Poaceae > Triticum > Triticum aestivum. Next base: position 407,784,380 of record NC_057808.1, read on the forward strand.
TTTCAACTTGAAGTTGAGACTCAAGAAGCCGAACTGACTCAGGCAACATGTTCGAAGAGCTGGTGCCATGTGACACCCAAAATTTTATTTGGATTTTTCAAAAGATTTTATTTGACTTGAGGGAGGTGATTTAAATTTTTTCTTCCAAAGAAACCTCCCTTTCAATATTTTTTTTATGGCAAGAGTTTTTTTTATTTTGGATTCACCCAAGACTTGCTTTTGGTCTTGGAGGTCCTTGCCTTTTTATTTTGACTCAAGACAAAATACTTTTCACTTGAGAAAAATGCCTTTTGAAAATCTCTTTGAAATTTGCACTATGGCTTTTGGAATGATCCTTTACCACTTTCAACAATTCCCTCTTGCCATGGCCTTAGTGCAAATCCACTCTCCTAAACCTTCCCTCATCTTTGGATCATGTTTTGCATCAAATCCAGCAAGTTGTACCTCTCCATGTAATTATTTTCCATTTAAATCTTATCAAATAAATTTCTGTCTTCTATTCTAGCCCTTGGAGATTTACAAAGGAGCTACCATCTCTGCTTTGATTTTTGCCCCCAAACCTACTCCCCTTCCTAGTCCTTTGAACGCTCAACCAAGATCCATGAAGATCCACTGGTCTTCAGTTCAAATTTTTCAAACTACACTTGCTGCAAGTTTGGACCAGATCTGTCAAATTTGGTGAAATTCATTCAAATCCTTCTCCAAATATTCCAAGTAAAATCAGGCAGCCTCTGGGTGCATTGAGTGGTCACGTCACCAAGTCCCAGCCCCAGGAAATTTTTTCTCATTGCCAAATCATTCTGTCGAACACCTGCAATGCTTTGTCAATGTCAAGTTCAGTAAAGTTCAGAAACAGTTTCAGTACACTGTCGTTTTATTCAGAACTTGTTGTCGATCTCGACAGTGCCTCGATGTCGCCTTGCTCCCCGTCCCCTCCCCCTTGTTCCTGGACCGCACGAGCGCCTGGACGCTTGCGGACGTCGGTGACGAGCAGGAGGAGGTGCGCCGCCCCGTGACCGACGCCAGCGGCGGCTTTGCGGCCGCCAGAGAGAGGCGCGGCGCCGACGGCACCACCCAGCGCCGCCCAAGCCACCGGAGCTCGCCGCGTGGCCTTCCACTCCCCAGAACGCGCTGCCACCCTCGTCGTGAACCGCTGGGCACGGAGCGCGCTCTCTGCCGCCGACGTGCCCATGCGGCCACCCCACCGTGGACCGATGCCATTACGCCAAGACCAACTCAGTTTAGAAGTGGAACGGCACCAGTAAACCTCACTGATGCTGCCTGGCCACTCAAACCACCTGCTCAACCACTACGTCGCCGTAATAGCTCGCCGGAGATTCTCCGTTCACGGCCACCCCCTCAATCCGCCTATAAATAGAGGCCCCGAGCTTCAACTCCAACTCACCCCACCTCTGCACTCCACCTAGAGCACGCCTAGCCACTGGAAGAGCCCCGAGGAGGTCTCCTTCCTCGACTCCGGCCGCCGCGACCCACCACGGGATCCAGCTCGATTCGCCCCCGTGCGTGCACCTCCGCCTCCCATCTCTTGCCAGTAGCTTCCCTATGCATCCACTCTTCTGACCCGCGCTTCAATTCGAGGTTTGCAGCTCACCACCGGAGTTCCCCACCATCACCCGAACCGCCGTCCGCCGGAGAAAGTGTCGCAGTCGACGTGGTGCTCTCCGTCGGTCGAGTCCACCACCCACCAACGCGGAAGGACACGCTGAAGCTCTTGGTACCCTCCGATCTTCCTGACTCGCCGTAGTTCGACGCCGGCGTCCACCGCAGTCTTCGGGCGCCGGCGAGCTTTTTGAACCTGACGTGTGGACCGCCATGTCAGCCTCTGTTCTATTCTCCCTCGAACCGTTTTCTATTGGCGCCTTCGGGCAAAATACGTTTTCCCTTTTTAGCTGGCGCATTTCTTTCCGAAGCGTTTTCTGTTTTCTCAGTTTAAACCCTGGAACTTTTCTGTTTCATTACAGATGAGTCCCTGGACAGAAACCTTTATAAATTTTTAATAAAAAGGGATTTTTGAGTGATTCTTTTTCTGACAGTCTTAAAATTTTGTCCAGTTTTTTATGGGATTTACTTGGAAAAATTTTGGAGAAATTTTTATGCACGCGTTGGTTTTCACGTTAGTGCCCGTTTTCGTTATGCCGTAGGTTCCGGAAGAGGTGACGGAGCCGCGAACTTCGCCGAGCTAGACTCCGAATTCTCCGAACCAGGCAAGCATGTTTGAACCTTGGATATGATAGGTGTTTTGCATGTTTGCGTGACAGTTTGTGCGTGGCATATGAGTGTTATTGAGTACCTCGTTGCTTGTGAGGCAACTACCCGCTTTTTCCAAAGTCGCGATGATCTCTGGTGAGAGATGGCCTAATCATGTGGTGACATGAAGGGCAGCAAGGTGGTACTGTTGTAGCATACTAGCCTTGCATCATCCGACGAATTCCGACGTTAACGTGGACGGAGTCACGTTATCGTTCTTTTCCCCTCCGTGCTGCCACATGTTTCATTTGCGAGGGTGCGGTTTAGTAAGTTGGTAACCTCTTTCCGTGTACACACCAAACAGAGGGGCCGGGATGATGGTTCCTTGGCCCAGGATTAAAGCCAGTCATCCGGTCAGGGGGCATGGGTGTTTCCGGTTGGGACCGAGAGGGGGGGCACCCCCTTAGAGCGCGCGTATAGAAATTTGATTCCATGCTACGCGAGGTTGTAGCCTCCCTGTCTCAAGGATTTTCTTGAACGTTGCCGAGGGTGATCCATGGCTTCGGAATGTTGAATGGGTGTGTACTGGTTAGACGTGTTTCTTCCAAAACACCGTAAACAGAACTAGTCCCCGTGACTACTAAAATCCGTTGGCTGTGGTTAAGTACAAACTCTGCAGAGTCAAATTCTTCCAAGTCATCGTATCCATGATCAAGTAGTGTAATCAGTATATCCATATCTATCCGCATGGAAAACTTGTCCCCGGTGAACAAGCTCAAGTGGTAAACCCAGTTTAATTATTATTACTGTGGATGGACTAACCTTATATTTGTCTCGTACTTGTAATAATTCATAATCTCGAGCTACTGAATTATTGAGCTACAATATAAGCCCTTTATGTGACGTCGCGCAGACGTCCGACTGTGGCGTGTTTTGTTTCTTACTTTGAATATAAGCCCTTTATGTGATGTCGCTCAGACATCCGACTGTGGCACGCACTGCCTTTATTTTCTGTTATAAGCCCTTTATGTGGTGTCGCCCCGACGCCCGACTGTGGCATTATTATTCTTGCAGTTTCCTCTCGAGGAGTCATTCAGACACTCGTTTGGCACCAGTATTATTATTTTTGCAGTTTCCTCTCGAGGAGTCATTCAGACACTCGTTTGGCACCAGTATTATTATTTTTGCAGTTTCCTCTCGAGGAGGCATTCAGACCCTCGTTTGGCACCAGTATTATTATTTTTGCAGTTTCCTCTCGAGGAGTCATTCAGACCCTCGTTTGGCACCAGTATTACTATTCTTGCAGTTTCCTCTCGAGGAGTCATTCAGGCCCTCGTTTGGCACCCAGTATGTACTATCTCTATGTCTGAACGCACTGGTTAATTTGTTCATACGCTTCATGTTTACATTTGTTATATCTTATGTCCGAACTGTCTTGCGAGTACTTTCATAGTACTCACCTGGCTTGTTGATTTGGCCAGATGTTGACGAAGGCGATCTCTTGGATGAAGAGTTTGATAGCGCGTCCGACTCCTAGAGGAGTCCCAGTCAGTCCTGCGCGATCCCGGATATTGGTCACTTGTATTATATACGCTTCCGCCACCCGCAATAAGTCTCCTCGATCCTCACTCCGACGCTGGAAGAGCTGTAGTCTTCAGGAGTCATATCACTCGCTTCGCGGTGATATTTCCACCACCGTTATTATCGTGAGTTAGTAGTTATGCCACCCTATCCGCCGTCTTGTTTTATCGGCGTGCATGTAATAAATTGTTGGGCAGTCTCCGCTCAACCTTGTATTATATTCAGTACTCCTGGTATTTTCTTCTGTGACCAAGATATTGTCTACCAGTGAGAAGGAATTCTTCCTTACTGGTCCGTAAAAGGGATTGGTCTCTCAATAACTATTTTATTGAAAGACCGGTCGTGACAAGCTTGGTATCAGAGCCAGGCTGACTGTACGAAGCCACTAGGTGCGATCGCTAATCGGTTATTAGCGTCTTTTGTGCTTTTCAGCATTTTGCAATTGTAGCTATTTTCTGTTGGTCATCATAAATTTATGACATGACTACTCAGAATTTTTGCCTACTTTTGTAGATGGCTGGCAGCAGCTGTGAGAATCGAGTGTTCACGAACGTGCCCAAGGGGTTTGTCAAGCTCCTCGTCTCCATCACCAAGCTCGCGATCGGGCCAGCAGCTCGCCCGGAGTTCACGCTCTATCAGCCCAAGCTCAGCGACGACGTGTCTTTGCACCAAGCTGTGGTGCAATTCAAGGGAGGACGTTCTGCAGCTCGCCACTTCCGTTTTGTGGGAAGGGCCATGCCTACGGAGAGGCATGCCATGCAGATGGCTGCCCGTGAGGCGATAGCTCGTCTTCGGGACATCCTTCCTACGATGAAGACTCGTCGCTACCGCTACCTCCCATGCCATGTGCCATACACCAGTCACTATGCATTCGCCTGCCATCGGGGAGAGCGAGATGAAGCCATCGAGATGGTTGTGGAGTATCTCAAGGCTCTGGAGGAGTCTTTCAACAACCTCGTAGACGATCTTGTGGCTGCCCGCATGGACTTAGTCCGGGGCGGTCCTGCCAGCAGGAAGGAGCTTCTCCACACGGCACCGCCTCTGACTTTCGTCTCGTCTTCAGCCTCTTATGCACCGGCCGTTTTGGCCACTGCTCGCCGTCTGCCTACCACTGAGGAGTTCGACCGAGTCATCGCTCCTACTCCAGTCAGAGCTGCACCGCCTGCCGCACCCGCTCTACCACCTGTCGCTCCCGCGCCATCACCGCAGTGCAGCGTTACGCGCCAGGAGCCAGTAGAGAGGAGGTGGAGGTTGATTCTCCTGGACCGCTAAGTCTTGCCATCGGCAAGGGGAAGGAAATCTTCACCATCTCCGACTGAGAGCGCCGAATAGCCGCGCGTTATGTCTGCTTGTATGATGTGTTGTTTTATCTGTGCGCTAGTTTGTATTGGTGTGTTTGCTGCCGTCCGGAGGAGTACGCTAGCCTAAATAACATGTCAGGAATGTGTACGCGCATCCTGAGTGCTGTATCGTGTGTTTGCTTTTCGCGTGTAAGATATATGCTAAGCAGTTCCTCTCCGTGCAAAATCGCTTATGTTTCCTTGAAAACCTTGAGGTCTTTTAAATTGTTGCCTTGCAAGTTTTTCCTTGTGCTACACAGTTTTTCTCATGGGTTTTGCAAAATAATACCCCAGACTGGAAAAATGTCTCGTCCGTGGACTCACTCCATGCCCAATCAGCCAGAAGAGGTTTATGGGACACAGACTAGCAACAATTTCACTCAGGGTCAGTCCAGTCAACAGGACAGCGAAGCAGCCTTGTCTCAAGTCTGCCGTCTCTTCGAACAAAGCCAACAACAGCACCAAGAGATGATGAATCATGTCATCAATATGGGAAACCACCGCGAACCCCATCAACCACATTCCAAGTTATCTGAGTTACAGAAGACTCGCCCTTCAACTTTTGCTCACACCGATAGGCCGCTGGAAGCCGATGATTGGCTTCGTGACATTGAAAGGAAACTGATTATTGCTCAGTGTTCAGATCATGAGAAGGTGCTTTATGCACCACACTACCTTACTGGAGCAGCTGCAGCATGGTGGGAAAACTTCCTACACATGCATCCCAGTGAACACAACATCACCTGGGAAGAGTTCAAGGAAGGCTTCCGTGGGGCACACATCCCCAGGAGCATCATAAAAATCAAGAAGAGAGAGTTTGATGACCTGAAGCAGAGAGGCATGTCAGTGACAGAATACAATGGTCAGTTTACCCAGCTATCCCGTTATGCCTACGACGAGCATATGACAGAAAACAAGAAGATGGAAAAATTCCTGGACGGCCTGGCACCAGCACTAAAATGCCAACTGGTTGTACACACTTTCCCGGATTTTAAAACTCTGGTTGACAAGGCCATTACCTTGGAGAATGAGCGCCGTAGTCTGGAAGATCTCCGTAAGCGAAAGAGGGACAAGACGACTCTTGCTCGCAACAACCGAAGCAAGACTGGGGTTCCAAGGACAGAAGCAAGGAGATCCACGACTGCTGATCCAAGGCCCGTCAGACAATTTCATGCCAGAGACAAGGAGTACACATACCATCCAGGGGTCACCTGCTATGCTTGTGGTGAAGAAGGGCACTATGCTAAACAGTGCCCAAAACCAAGGAACTCGGCCCCAAGCCAAACAATGGTGGAAACAATCCAGCCCCCAAGCGCAACAATTTCAATCCCAACAACAACCACAAGAAGGGTCACCTGAACCATGTGACCAGGGAAGAGGCGCAGAATGCCCCAGACATCGTGCTCGGTACGTTCCCTGTCAACACAGTACCTGCCACGGTTTTGTTTGATTCTGGAGCTTCCCATTCGTTCGTTTCGAAGAGTTTTGTTTTAAAACATGATTTTCCGATACTTCCCTTGGAAAAATCTATGATCATCAAGTCCCCCGGAAGTAAGCAAATCGCTCAGGGTTACTGCCAAGGAGTGGTCATTGAGTTCGAAGGACTACAATTCCAAGCAAATCTCATCGTGTTGGAGAGTAAAGGACTGGATGTCATTTTAGGAATGGACTGGTTGACCACCAACAAAGGATTGATTGACTGTTTCAATCGGACCGTGATTCTCACCCACCATCATGGCAAGACAATAAAGGTTACAGCTCAAGAAAGACCACGGTCACGGCAACCAAAACTGAACAAAGTGGATATTTCTGAACTGAGAAAAGTTCCAGTGGTATGCGAGTTTCCTGATGTGTTCCCTGAAGAACTGCCAGGCATGCCACCAGACCGAGAGATAGAATTCAGCATCGAACTAGCACCTGGCACCGCTCCCATCTATAAGAAGCCTTATAGAATGGCACCCTCAGAATTGGTGGAGTTGAAGAAGCAGATAAAGGAATTATTGGACAAAGGATTTATTCGAGCCAGCTCCTCACCTTGGGGTTCGCCAGTGTTGTTCGCCAAGAAAAAGGATGGGACACTGAGACTGTGTATAGACTATCAAGCCCTCAATATGGTCACCATGAAAAACAAATATCCGATGCCACGGATAAATGATTTGTTTGACCAGCTCGCACAAGCCAAGGTATTCTCAAAAATTGATTTGAGATTGGGATATCATCAACTGAAAGTACGGACAGAAGATATCCCCAAGACAGCATTCACTTCCAGATACGGATTATATGAGTTCACAGTGATGCCTTTTGGTCTAACAAACGCCCCCGCATATTTCATCCATCTCATGAACAAGGTGTTCATGAAATTCATGGACAAATTTGTTGTGGTGTTCATCGACGATATTCTGGTATACTCAAGGACACCAGAAGAGCATGCTGAGCATCTCCGAATTGTTTTGGGAGAATTGAGGAAACATCAGTTGTACGCCAAATTTAGCAAGTGCGAATTTTGGCTAAGACAAGTTGGTTTCTTAGGCCATATATTGAACCAAGAAGGCGTGGCCGTAGACCCAGAAAAAGTCAAAGCCATACTTGACTGGAAGCCACCCGCCAACGTTACAGATGTGCGGAGTTTCCTAGGAATGGTCGGATATTACAGAAGATTTATTGAAGGATTCTCCACTGTGGCAAAACCTATAACACAGTTGCTCAAGAAAGACAAGAAATTTGTATGGACGGAAGCATGCGAGAAAAGCTTCCAAGAACTCAAGAAGAAACTGACAACCGCACCGGTCTTAACTGTGCCAGACATACACAAGAGTTTTGAAGTATATTGTGACACGTCCCGAAAAGGTCTCGGATGTGTACTAATGCAGGATGGCAAAGTTGTCGCATATGCCTCCAGGCAGCTGCGAAAACATGAGGAAAATTACCCAACACATGACTTGGAGCTAGCAGCAGTTATACATGCACTCAAGGAGTGGAGGCACTTTCTGATGGGAAATCGCTGTGAAATATATACGGACCATAAGAGCCTCAAATATATTTTCACACAGCCAGAGCTAAATTTACGCCAACGACGCTGGTTGGAACTGGTCAAGGACTATGATGTCGGTATTCACTACCATCCAGGGAAAGCAAATGTAGTGGCCGATGCCCTTAGTCGAAACCCCAGCCCGGACAATGACGGTCCGCAAAACTTGAGGCCTGAGTTTCAGCAAGAGTTCGCTAGGCTCAACATGATGTTAGTCTCTGAGGGCACCGTATCAAATCTGGAGATACAACCCACCCTGATGGAACAAATTAAGAAGGCTCAACAGGGACATCCCAGCATCGAAGGTATAAAGAAGAAAATGAACCTTGGAAAGACTTCAGAGTTCGTCACAGACAGCGAAGGAACATTATGGTACGGAGACAGACTTTGCGTACCCAACATTGAGGAACTCAAGCAACAAATCTTAACCGAAAGCCACACTGCTCCATACTCGATCCACCCTGGAGGAACCAAAATGTACAAGGACATTCAGGAAAGATTTTTGGTGGCACGGTATGAAAAGAGATATAGCCACATTCATTGCTTGTTGCGATTCATGTCAGCGCATCAAGGCCGAGCATCAAAAGCCAGCAGGGTTACTCCAGCCAAATAGGATACCGGAGTGGAAATGGGATGAAATAGGAATGGACTTCATTGTCGGATTACCCCGATCTCAACGCGGAAGTGACGCCATACGGGTCATCACAGACCGACTAACCAAGGTTGCTCATTTCATTCCCGTGAAGACTACCTACTCCACACAAAGACTGGCCAAACTTTATCTCTCCCGTATAGTTTGTTTGCATGGAGTCCCAAAGACTATAATATCCGACCAAGGCACTCAATTTGTCTCCAAATTTTGGGATCACCTACAACAAGCTCTGGGCACGCGACTAGCTTTCAGCACAGCATACCACCCTCAGACTGATGGACAAACGGAACGTGTAAACCAAATCCTAAAGGATATGCTGAGAGCCTGTGTGCTCACCTATGGATCCAGTTGGGAAGAGAGTTTGCCGTATGCCGAATTTGCTTACAACAACAGTTAGCAAGCCAGCTTGCAAATGGCACCCTTTGAAGCATTGTACGGACGGAGGTGTCGTACTCCACTGAATTGGTCAGAAACAGGTGACAGTCGTATCTTCGGCCCAGACATGCTTAAAGAGGCCGAGGAGAAAGTTCAGCAGATCAGGGGCAGACTCAAGACCGCGCAGAGCCGACAAAAGAGCTACTACGATCAAAAACATCGTGAGGTCAGCTTTGAACCCGGTGATTCCGTATACCTCCGAGTATCTCCTATGAGGGGTCTGCAACGGTTCAAAATTAAAGGGAAGCTAGCCCCGAGATTTATTGGACCATTTTGTATAAAGGCACGAAGAGGCACGGTAGCCTACCAACTAGACTTACCCAAGGAGCTGTCAGACGTCCATGACGTGTTCCACGTCTCTCAACTGAGAATATGTGTAAGTAACCCAGAGAAGCAGGTACCCCATGAAAACATTGATGTGCAACCAGACCTCACCTACAGAGAGAGGCCAGTAAAGATTTTGGAAGAATCTGAACGGAGGACCCATCAGAAAACGACAAATTTTTTCAGGGTTCAGTGGAGCAACCACACCGAGGATGAAGCTACATGGGAAAGGGAAGATTTCCTCCAGGCAGAGTATCCATATCTATTTGAGGATCAGCAGAAATCTTGAGGACGAGATTTTTCCTAAGGGGGTAGGTGTTGTGACTCCCAAAATTTTATTTGGATTTTTCAAAAGATTTTATTTGACTTGAGGGAGGTGATTTAAATTTTTTCTTCCAAAGAAACCTCCCTTTCAATATTTTTTTATGGCAAGAGTTTTTTTTATTTTGGATTCACCCAAGACTTGCTTTTGGTCTTGGAGGTCCTTGCCTTTTTATTTTGACTCAAGACAAAATACTTTTCACTTGAGAAAAATGCCTTTTGAAAATCTCTTTGAAATTTGCACTATGGCTTTTGGAATGATCCTTTACCACTTTCAACAATTCCCTCTTGCCATGTCCTTAGTGCAAATCCACTCTCCTAAACCTTCCCTCATCTTTGGATCATGTTTTGCATCAAATCCAGCAAGTTGTACCTCTCCATGTAATTATTTTCCATTTAAATCTTATCAAATAAATTTCTGTCTTCTATTCTAGCCCTTGGAGATTTACAAAGGAGCTACCATCTCTGCTTTGATTTTTGCCCCCAAACCAACTCCCCTTCCTAGTCCTTTGAACTCTCAACCAAGATCCATGAAGATCCACTGGTCTTCAGTTCAAATTTTTCAAACTACACTTGCTGCAAGTTTGGACCAGATTTGTCAAATTTGGTGAAATTCATTCAAATCCTTCTCCAAATATTCCAAGTAAAATCAGGCAGCCTCTGGGTGCATTGAGTGGTCACCTCACCAAGTCCAAGCCCCAGGAATTTTTTTCTCATTGCCAAATCATTCTGTCGAACACCTGCAGTGCTTTGTCAATGTCAAGTTCAGTAAAGTTCAGAAACAGTTTCAGTACACTGTCATTGTCTTCAGAACTTGTTGTCGATCTCGACAGTGCCTCGATGTCGCCTTGCTCCCCGTCCCCTCCCCCTTGTTCCTGCACCGCACGAGCACCTGGACGCTTGCGGACGTCGGCGACGAGCAGGAGGAGGTGCGCCGCCCCGTGACCGACGCCAGCGGTGGCTTTGCGGCCGCCAGAGAGAGGCGCGGCGCCGACGGCGCCACCCAGCGCCGCCCAAGCCACCGGAGCTCGCCGCGTGGCCTTCCACTCCCCAGAACGCGCTGCCACCCTCGTCGTGAACCGCTGGGCGCGGAGCACGCTCTCTGCCGCCGACGTGCCCGTGCGGCCACCCCACCGTGGACCGACGCCATTACGCCAAGACCAACTCAGTTTAGCAGTGGAACTACACCAGTAAACCTCACTGATGCTGCCTGGCCACTCAAACTACCTGCTCAACCACTACCTCGCCGTAATCGCTCGCCGGAGATTCTCCGTTCACGGCCACCCCTCGATCCGCCTATAAATAGAGGCCCCGAGCTTCAACTCGAACTCACCCCACCTCTGCACTCCACCTAGAGCACGCCTAGCCACTGGAAGAGCCCCGAGGAGGTCTCCTTCCTCGACTCCGGCCGCCGCGACCCACCACGGGATCCAGCTAGATTCGCCCCCGTGCGTGCACCTCCGCCTCCCATCTCTTGCCAGTAGCATCCCTGTGCATCCACTCTTCTGACCCGCGCTTCAATTCGAGGTTTGCAGCTCACCACCGGAGTTCCCCACCATCACCCGAACCGCCGTCCGCCGGAGAAAGTGTCGCAGTCGACGTGGTGCTCTCCGTCGGTCGAGTCCACCACCCACCGACGCGGAAGGACACGCTGAAGCTCTTGGTACCCTCCGTTCTTCCTGACTCGCCGTGGTTCGACGCCGGCGTCCACCGCAGTCTTCGGGCGCCGGCGAGCTTTTTGAACCTGACATGTGGACCCCCATGTCAGCCTCTGTTCTATTCTCCCTCGAACCGTTTTCTGTTGGCGCCTTCAGGCAAAATACGTTTTCCCTTTTTAGCTGGCGCATTTCTTTCCGAAGCGTTTTCTGTTTTCTCAGTTTAAACCCTGGAACATTTCTGTTTCATTACAGATGAGTCCCTGGATAGAAACCTTTATAACTTTTTAATAAAAAGGGATTTTTGAGTGATTCTTTTTCTATCAGTCTTAAACTTTTGTCTAGTTTTTTAGGGGATTTACTTGGAAAATTTTTGGGAAATTTTTATGCACGCGTTGGTTTTCACGTTAGTGCTCGTTTTCGTTATGCCGTAGGTTCCGGAAGAGGTGACGGAGCCGCGAACTTCGCCGAGCTAGACTCTGACTTCTCCGAACCAGGCAAGCATGTTTGAACCTTGGATATGATAGGTGTTTTGCATGTTTGCGTGACAGTTTGTGCGTGGCATATGAGTGTCAGTGAGTACCTCGTTGCTTGTGAGGCAACTACCCGCTTTTTCCAAAGTCGCGATGATCTCTGGTGAGAGATGGCCTAATCATGTGGTGACATGAAGGGCAGCAAGGTGGTACTGTTGTAGCATACCAGCCTTGCGTCATCCGACGAATTCCGACGTTAACGTGGACGGAGTCACGTTATCGTTCTTTTCCCCTCCGTGCTGCCACATGTTTCATTTGCCAGGGTGCGGTTTAGTAAGTTGGTAACCTCTTTCCGTGTACACACCAAACAGAGGGGCCGGGATGATGGTTCCTTGGCCCAGGATTAAAGCCAGTCATCCGGTCAGGGGGCATGGGTGTTTCCGGTTGGGACCGAGAGGGGGGGCACCCCCTTAGAGCGCGCGTATAGAAATTTGATCCCATGCTACGCGAGGTTGTAGCCTCCCCGTCTCAAGGATTTTCTTGAGCGTTGCCGAGGGTGATCCCTGGCTTCGGAATGGTGAATGGGTGTGTACTGGTTAGACGTGTTTCTTCCAAAACACCGTAAACGGAACTAGTCCCCGTGACTACTAAAATCCAATGGCTGTGGTTAAGTACAAACTCTGCAGAGTCAAATTCTTCCAAGTCATCGTATCCATGATCAAGTAGTGTAATCAGTATATCCATATCTATCCGCGTGGAAAACTTGTCCCCGGTGAACAAGCTCAAGTGGTAAACCCAGTTTAATTATTATTACAGTGGATGGACTACCCTTATATTTGTCTCGTACTTGTAATAATTTATAATCTCGAGCTACTGAATTATTGAGCTACAATATAAGCCCTTTATGTGACGTCGCGCAGACGTCCGACTGTGGCGTGTTTTGTTTCTTACTTTAAATATAAGCCCTTTATGTGATGTCGCTCAGACGTCCGACTGTGGCACGCACAGCCTTTATTTTCTGTTATAAGCCCTTTATGTGGTGTCGCCCCGACGCCCGACTGTGGCATTATTATTCTTGCAGTTTCCTCTCGAGGAGTCATTCTGTCAGAGTAAATGGCCACGGGTAGCCTAACCGACTGCCCCTGGTTCTTCTGAAAAAATTATCAGGCCTTCGGGCCTCCAAGCACTCCGAGCATTGGGCCGCCTTCCCTGGCCGGTACCACTAAAGCCGACTCCTGGAAGGCGACCCAGCCTCACCAACTCCTCCCCAGGACGACTACGGGGTGGCCGACTCCAAGAAGCCGGCCAAGAAGGACGCCGACTCCTAGGAGCCGGCCAAGACCACGACCACTCCAAACCACTCCCACATAACGGCGACGTGACGGGGTGTGGCCACAGTGCGGCCCACTACCCCCGAAGTCCGAGGCGGGCGGGGCTACAGGAGGCCGTACGGGACGGGCGTCTCCCGTGCGGCTCGGCACTGTAGCCATGTTGGCCTCGACGTCACCCACGACCGACTCCCGTACGGCCCGCGGGCGGCGGGCCCCTTCAGCCAGAGAGAGGCGTGAAGGCGGCCCGGCCTTTCCCAGTCGGCCAAGAGCATAGCCGGCCTCCAGAAGCCGGCTACTCCCTTCCTCGAAGCAGGAGCCCCATTAAGGAGACAAGACGAGGTAAGGCTACAGTGATAGCCCCCGAGGCGGCCCACTGTAGCCACGCTTACCTCGACAAAGCCCTCGTCATCACAGGCGAGGCTACAGTAAGCAGCCGCCGACAAGACCCTATGCGGTGGGGCCGGCCTGTCGACCGAGTAGCCGGCAGCCGGCGGGACCCAGCAGCCGGCGGAGAAGCCGGCAAGCGTAGACACTGACGGCTGGGACCTGAGCCCAGCCGGATTACCATTGTACCCCCGGGGGGTAGGCCTATATAAAACCCCCGAAGCACCCATGCAAAGGGTTCGCACCTAAGCATAGTTGGCCTCTGAGCATAGAGTTGCCTTCTTAGCATAACACACCCACCATAGATAGAGAGAAGCAAGAGCTAGCCTTGTTCTTCTTCTCCCTTGATCTCAACAGCTCTAGGAGCGATTGTACCTACCTTTCATCGATCTAGTGATCATGCGGAGACCCCGCAGAGCAGGACTAGGGGTGTTATCTCCTCGGAGAGCCCCGAACCTGGGTAAGATCCGCCGGCGTGCATGTCTTCGCCTCATCCCGTTTCCAGGCACCGGCGACGCTTTATTGGCTCCCACAATGATAAGCCATCCCTTGGCATATGTCGCACCAACCACCCGACATTTGGCGCCCACCGTGGGGCCAGGTGCACCGTCGTCCGGAGACCTATTCTGGACGGGAACCCTCTTCCTCCCCCGCGAGCGCAGCCAGCCTGCTGCGCCCGATGGCATTTGCCTCAACACGCTGCAAGGCGTCGACGACGCCTGCGCAGCGAGCCGCCTCGCCGATCTGCTCGGCGAGACTCGCATCTCCGACGAGCCTGCGTCCGACGCAGGCACCGACTACCCCGAGAGCCGCCTCGTCAGCCTCCTCGACCAACTTCACGTCTCCAGCGAGCCTGCTGCGGACATGGAGTCTGTCGGCTCCACCGACCCGATGCTCATCGACTCCGACACCGCGTCGCTTGACGCCTACCCCTCCGACGTGGTGGTCTTCGACGACCCCCTCCCTCGAGCTGACAGCGGCAGCAGCGCTGTCACTGAAGTGCTGGTCATCAGCCACGTCTCCAACTCGGGCGAGAATGCCCGCGACGCTCAGCAAGCGGCGATGCACGACCTCTCCATCCCCATCCCGGCCGACGCCGACGCCGAGACCCTGGAGGCACGCTGCCTTGCCCTCATCGCGGAGGGCCAAAAGATAGCCTCGATGAGACGCCTCACCGAGGCCCACCAGCGCGAAGTCGACCGCGCCGCCGCCTAGCGGCCCGAGCCGAGCCGGCTTCGTCCAGAAGCGCGGCGCAGCCGTCGCCAGCATGCTGGGCACGGATCGCCCCGTCTACGCCACCCCGCTCGAGAATCTGCGAGCCGCTCAGGCGGCTGCAGAAGAGCTCAATGGGCTGGGAGCCGATGAGCTCCCCTACATGACGAGACGGATCTGACAGCTGCTCGATGCGGCTGCAGAACGGCACGAAGCCGGCGCCCGTGCTGATAGTCATCCCCCGCGCAGGGAGCACGCCGCGACGTCCCGCTCGCCGACTGCGAGCGGCGCGCGCCAGAAGAAAGACAAGGAGCCGGCTGCCAGCCGCAGCCGGACTCGCATCACCATCGAGCGCGACGCGGATGGCCGCCCTCGAGCTGTAGAGCACCAAGGAAATCTGCCTCCTCCCCCGCCTCAAAGAGAAAGACGCCTCACTCCGCCGCCTATCATGCACCCAACTCTTGGCGACCGACTCGGCCGCCGAGAAGGAGTCGGCGAGAACGACGCCCGCCACAGGATCGACTGCCTTGCTCGATCCTTGGCGTTAGAAGAAGAAGACGATGTCGGCCCGCCATGCTTTGGCCCCCGCATCCGCGACGAGCCCTTCCCCAAAGGGTTCTCGCTCCCCAGAGACACGCCGGAAGATTGGCTCATTGACTACTCCACGGCCGTCAGCATAGCCAACGGCAACCGGCGCGTCGCCGTGAAGTACGTCCCCCTCATGCTGCAAGGCACTACGCGCACATGGCTCAACAGCCTCAAGCCCTACAGCATCAACAGTTGGCTGGACTTCACCGAAGTCTTCGTCCGCAACTTCACCAGCACCTACAAGCGGCCTCCCAAGCCTCGCCAGCTCTCCCTCTGCGTCCAAGGGCCCAACGACTCGACCCGCGACTACCTCACACGATGGGCCGAGCTCCGCAACTCCTGCGAGGGAGTGCATGAGGTCCAGGCCATCAAGTACTTCACCGCCGGGTGCCGAGAGGGCATCCTCCTCAAGCACCGACTCCTCTGCGACGAGCCGGCTACCCTCGACGAGTTGCTGGTCACCGCCGACAAGTACGCCACTGCCGACTCCTCAATGAAGACCGAGCTCCGAGTGGACGCCTCGGGGAAAGTAATTGCTCCGGCTCCCAAGACGCCGGCTGGCGACCCTAATCGGCGCCCCTACCAGAACGACCACAAGCGCAAGGGCCCCATGCCGACTTCCTCCAGTCGGCAGGTGGCCACAGTTGAAGACGAGCAGGCCGAAGAGCGGCCCGCTCCCAAGAAGAAGGGTGGCCGGCCGCCCTGGCAGCCGTCTTTCTCCTACGAACAAGCACTCGATGCCCCCTGCAAGTTCCACAGCGGCGCGAAGCCGTCCAACCACACAACACGGAAATGCCACTGGCTCACCCGCATCACCAAGGGTGAGGGAATGTTGCCGCCTCCGCCTCCCGGCCAGCCGCCTCCAGCCCCCCAGCAGCCGGCGGCTCGGCCGGCAGTCGGCGCCATCCAAGACGAGTTCCCCGAAGCGCACGACGCCTACGTCGTCTTCACTAGTCAAGCCGACGACAATCGCAGCCGACGCCGACAACACCAAGAAGTGAATGCAGTCGCCTCTAGCACCGCCGAGTTCATGCACTGGTCAGAAAAGCCAATCAACTGGAGCCAGGCCGACCACCCAGAGGTGATGCCTTCGCCTGGCTCCTACGCGATGGTCTTGGATGACACCCTCGCGACGGAGAGGCGAGCTGCCAGATTTTCCCGCGTCCTGATAGACGGCGGAAGCAGTATCAACATACTGTACCGCGTTACCATGGAGAAGTTGAACATCAAAGCGAAGCAGCTCATGCCGAGCCGCACCGTCTTCCATGGTATCGTACCCGGCCTGTCTTGCTCTCCAATCGGCAAGATCAAAATGGATGTTCTCTTCGGAGACAAAGATCATTTTCGCCGGGAAGCAATCTGGTTCGAGGTAGTGGATTTGGAGAGCCCCTATCATGCACTGCTTGGCCGACCTGCTCTGGCCAAGTTCATGGCTGTGCCCCACTACGCCTACCTGAAGATGAAGATGCCGAGCTCGAAGGGGATCATCACGGTAGCCGGCGACTACAAGAAGTCCATCGAGTGTGCCATGGCCAGTAGCTGGCTGGCCGAGTCCCTCGTGGTGGCAGAAGAGAAGAAGATGTTGGAACGGGTTGTGGCCATGGCCGGCAAACAGCCGGCCTTGTCCCCCAACCCCAAGGATTGTGATGCGCAGGGCTCCTTCCAGCCTGCAAAAGAGACGAAGAAGATACCTCTGGACCCGGAGAACCCGGAGAGGTTCGCTGTGATTGGGGCGAACTTGGACAGTAAATAGGAAGGCGAGCTCGTCGACTTCCTCCATGAGAATCGAGACATCTTTGCATGGTCCCCAAAGGACATGCCGGGTGTCCCGAAGGATTTCGCCGAGCACAAGCTACACGTCCAAGATGATGCGAAGCCGGTCAAGCAGCCCCTCCGCCGACTATCAGAAGAGAAGCGAAGAATCGTGGGAGAAGAGATAGCCCGGCTCCTTGCCGCCGGCTTTATCATGGAAGTGTTCTTTCCAGAATGGCCTGCCAACCCAGTTCTGGTTCTGAAGAAGAATAACAAGTGGCGCATGTGTATAGACTACACGAGTTTGAACAAGGCCTACCCAAAGGATCCGTTTGCTCTGCCACGGATTGATCAAGTGATAGACTCCACAGCCGGATGCGAGCTGTTAAGTTTTTTGGATGCATACTCAGGGTATCATCAGATCAAGTTGGACCCGACTGACCTCCTGAAGACTGCCTTCATCACACCCTTTGGAGCTTTCTGCTACGTGACAATGACATTCGGCTTGAGAAATGCCGGTGCCACTTTTCAGCGTTGCATGCAGAAATGTCTCTTGAAACAACTCGACAGAAATGCCCACGTCTATGTAGACGACATTGTGGTGAAGACAGAGAAGCGCGGTACCTTGCTGGAAGACCTGAAAGAAACATTTGCCAACTTGCGCCGATTCCAAATCAAGCTCAATCCCGAGAAGTGCATGTTCGGAGTGCCAGCCGGCCAGCTGCTAGGCTTCCTGGTCTCCGAACGCGGCATTGAGTGCAACCCCGTCAAGATCAAGGCCATCGAGAGGATGGAAATTCCCACCAAACTACGAGATGTGCAGAAGTTCACTGGCTGCTTAGCCTCCCTGAATCGTTTTATCAGCCGACTAGGAGAAAAGGCTCTCCCCCTGTACCGACTCATGAAGAAGTCCACTCACTTTGAGTGGAATGATCAAGCCGACCAAGCCTTCCATGAGTTGAAGAAAATGTTGACCACTCCGCCTGTCCTGGCTGCGCCGACTGAGAAGGAGTCCATGCTCCTCTACATCGCCGCGACTAGCCGAGTCGTCAGCACTGTTGTTGTGGTCCAGTGCCCGGAGGAAGGCCGAGCCCAGCTGGTCCAGAGGCCGGTCTACTATCTCAGCGAAGTACTATCCAACTCAAAGCAAAACTACCCGCACTACCAAAAGATGTGCTATGGGGTGTACTTCGCTGCCAAGAAATTGAAGCCCTACTTCCAAGAGCACCCCATCACGGTCGTGTGCACTGCCCCGCTCGCCGAGATCATAGGCAGCCGGGATGCATCCGGCCGGGTGGCCAAATGGGCCATTGCCTTGGCGCCCTACACGATCTTCTATCAACCCCGCACCACCATCAAGTCGCAAGCATTGGCCGACTTCCTCGTCGACTGGGCCGAGACCCAGTACTTACCGCCGGCTCCCGACTCTACCCATTGGCGGATGCACTTTGACGGGTCCGAGATGCGCACCGGCTTGGGAGCCGGCATCGTCCTCACCTCTCCCAAAGGCGACAAGCTCAAGTACACGCTGCAGATCCACTTCGCCGCCTCCAACAACGTCGCCGAGTACGAGGCGCTCGTACACGTGCTCCGGCTAGCCAAAGAACTCGGCATACGCCGGGTCCTGTGCTACGGCGACTCAGACTTGGTGGTCCAGCAATCATCTGGCGACTGGGACGCCAAGGACGCGAACATGGCAAGCTACCGTTTCCTCGTCCAACAGATAAGCGGATACTTCGAAGGGTGCGAGTTCCTTCACGTGGCAAGGGCCGACAACAACCAAGCAGATGCCCTAGCACGGATCGGCTCCACCCGACAAGCCATACCGACTGGCGTCTCCCTCCAGCGCCTCCTCAAGCCGTCCATCAAGCCATCTCCAGAGTCGGATTCCATCTTCGTACCGCCTGCGCCAGAAACAGCCGGATCCGACTGGAGAAATCCCGCAGGCGGCACGGGGACTTCGACGACTGGCCCGGGGACTGCCGTAGTCGCACCCGGCCCGGGGACTTCAGAACCTGGCTCGGGGACTGCAGCAGTCGGCCCGGGGACTGCAACGACACAAGAAGCGGTGGCCGACTCCAATGCAACACCCAACCCACCCACCCGAGTCATGGTGGCCACATTAACAGAAGAAGAAGTCACAGCTCCCTCATGGGCCCAGCCCATCCTCAAGTTCCTAGTCAGCAGAGAGCTGCCGGTTGACGAGATCTCAGCAAGACTAGTGCAACGACGAGCCGCAGCATACACAATAATCAACAGAGAGCTTGTGAAGTGCAGCGTCACTAGAGTCTTCCAGCGTTGTGTCGAGCCAGAAAAAGGAGTGGCAATTCTCAAAGACATCCACCAAGGCGAATGCGGCCATCACACGGCCTCAAGATCCCTCATGGCCAAGGCTTTCCGCCACGGTTTCTTCTGGACGACTGCCTTGGAGGATGCTAAAGAAATAGTCAAGAGCTGCAGAGGATGTCAAGTTTTTAGTTCCAAGCAACACCTGCCGGCTTCTGCCCTCAAGACCATTCCCCTCACCTGGCCTTTTGCCGTCTGGGGACTGGACATGGTGGGCCCTTTCAAGACAGCCCGCGGTGGCCTGACACATCTACTTGTTGCTGTGGACAAGTTCACAAAGTGGATTGAAGCAAAGCCAATCAAGAAGCTCAATGGGCCGACTGCCGTAACATTCATTACCGACATCACTACTCGGTACGGCGTGCCGCACAACATCATCACCGACAACGGCACGAACTTCGCCAAAGGAGCACTGGCACGTTACTGCGCGACGCAGTGCATCCGACTGGACTTAGCGTCTGTTGCCCACCCGCAGTCAAACGGCCAGGTCGAGCGAGCAAATGGACTCATCCTCTCCGGCATCAAGCCCCGACTGGTTGTACCACTGGAGCGATCGGCCGGCTGCTGGCTCGAAGAGCTGCCGGCTGTCCTCTGGAGTCTGCGCACTACACCCAACAAGTCAACCGGCTTCACTCCATTCTTCCTCGTGTACGGTGCCGAGGCTGTCATCCCCACAGACATCGAGTTCGACTCGCCTCGGATCACCATGTACACAGAGGAGGAAGCCAAAGAAGCAAGAGAAGACGGCGTTGACCTACTGGAAGAAGGCCGGCTGTTAGCCCTTAGCCGGTCCGCCATGTACCAGCAAGGGCTGCGCCGCTACTACAACTGCAAGGTCAAGCCAAGATCCTTCCAAGAGGGCGACCTTGTGCTCCGGCTGATCCAGCGAACAGCCGGCCAGCACAAGCTCTCGGCCCCTTGGGAAGGCCCCTTCGTCGTCAGCAAGGCACTCGGCAACGACTCCTACTACTTGATCGACGCGCAAAAACCAAGAGCACGCAAGAGAGACGACTCCGGCAAGGAGTCGGAGCGACCATGGAATGCAAACCTCCTAAGACGATTCTACAGCTGAAAAGCAGTATGTATCATGCTCCCCTTTTGTATTAAGTACAAACAACAGGCCCCCCGAACAGTACTCGGGGACTGCCTTTTATTTATCTATGAATGACGAGTGTCATATCCATGAATGTATTATTACATTTTCAATTCTTGTCCGGCACCGGGTTCGACTAGTCGGCCCGGGGACTGGCCGCCTTGAGCTATATTAAAAGTTTTTCCTAAAGTCAGAAAAGTAGTGCGCCGGCTCCCGAGTCCCCTCTTGTTGCAAGTCGCAGCTCAAAGAACTGACTGCCCAACTAGCAAGAGGCAAGACAGAAAGGACGCCCACACGAAAAACGGCTAAGGAACAACGAACCTATATAGCAAAGAGACGGCCTCCAAACATGCCTGCCGGCTACCAGAGCAGCCGGCTGGCCGGCTTCCTAAAAAACTTAGCTTTAGTCCAACAGAGCTAAAGTACTTCCCCCTCCCCAATCGGCCAGGCACTCCCCCGGCTACAGATTGTAGAGCAACTGTTTGACTGGGGAGGCGGCAACCAAGGGAGGCGGCAAAGGAAAAAAGCAGAAGGACAAAAGAAAAAGTACAAGGAAAGACCAAATGCATAAGTTATATATACATAAAGCCCCCAACAGGCGGCAACAGACATAAGTTTGAATACACCCAGTGGGTGGAATTGTGCAGACTTAACCAAACATTGTTCAAAAGTAACAAGACAGGAAAAGCAAAAAATGGCGGACTAGGGCGCGACATGGAGGCCGAGCTGGTCGGTGTAGGCGGCCTCGCCGGCTGAAGGAGTGGCTGCCTAGCGGGTCTTGGCTTGGCTACCACCTACGGCAGGCGACGCACTCGCGCGCGACGTGGTGCTGGAGGTGCGGTCAGGCTGAGCCTGGCCGGCTGCTCCACCAGCCGGCTCGGCGTCTTCACCTTCTTCCTCCTCCTCTTCACCCTCGTCGCTGGAGTCAATCTCCTCCGCCGAGTCTTCGCCGTACGCCGGGTCCAGCCCGAACCACTCTTCTGTCTGGGCGACTCCATTGTCGTCCACCTCGGGGGCGAAGACGCTGGTGTCGGTGTAGTCGGCGATCGCCGAAGCCCGCCGAATGATGGCCGGCCGCGCCGGCTACAGCTCCGTGTCGGCTTGCTGCCGCCAGGTAGCCAGCTGCTCCAGGTTCAGGCCGGGATACCAGGCCTTGACGAACTCCAGCGCCCGCCTGGTGCCGGAGCGAGCCGCCGAGGCCTTCCAAGCCTCGAAGCGGCCGACTTCCACCTCCAGCCAGTCGGCGGTCCGACTGGGGGTGCGAGGGACCGCTTGGCCGGGCCAGAGGGCGGCCAAGACCTGCGCCCCGGAACGCTGAAGCCGGCGGAGCAGCCGGTGAGCCGGCTGGATGCGAGCCTGGATCGCCAGGAGCTGTTCCTCTAGCGAGCGGCCGGCGGTTGGCGAGATCTCAAAGCCGGCTTGCCTCTTCGCTTGGCGACGGGCCTCGATGGCCTGGTTGGCGGCAGTTGAATAGCCAGGGAAATACTCTGTGCAAGAAGAAAGGAAGAAAAGAACACCAAAATCAGAAAGCAAGCCAAAGTGGCAGACGACAAGAAAGGACGGAGAGGTAGGCGGCTTACCGTCAACCAGATCTTCGATCTGGCCGTAACCAGAGACCAGAGTCTGCCTGGCCTCAGCCCAGCCAGCCGCCTCCGTCTCGAACTCGGCCTGGAGAGTGGCTTCACGATCCTGCGCAGCCCTCAGCGCCGCCTTGTGGCCTTCCTCCTGGTCGGCCAGCTTCTTGACCAGGCGGTCGCACTCCTGCACCAAGGCGGCGAGCTCGACATCCTTGGCACGAAGAGCAGTCTGGGACTCCCCCAGCTGCGCCCTCAGACTGGCGTTGGCCGCTGCAAAGATGGCAGAAGAGGAAGAACAGTAAGAAATCGTCAAGGAAGATCCGACCAGACTGCTCAGCAGTCGGCCCGAATCTCGGGGACTACACCCAGTGGGTGCGCTGACGCGCCGCCACATGAGATAAAGATCAAGTCACATACCTCGGCTCTCAGTAAGGTCGGCGGTCTTCTAAGTCAGCTCCCGAGCCTGGGAGTTGAAGGCGGCCGCTCGTAGGTTGTGGTAGTCCTGCAAGACGGACAGAAGACCGAAGTGAGAACAAAAACAGCAAAGACAAAACCTCCAAGAAGTTCCAAGCCGCCTGCTCAGCAGCCGACTCGGAACTCGGGGACTACACCCAGTGGGTGCGCTGACGCGCCCCCACGAGAGAAATCAAGATCAAGAAAGAACAAGATGGGAATACTAACCCGGATGGCCGCCCGCGTTGCGAGGAACTCGTCGGTGAACTGCCTCAGCGCCGCAGCTTGGCCTTAGAGCCGGCTCCGGACGTCTTGTGCAGCCACGTTCACCACGGCCGTCCCTCCGCCTGGTGTCCACCCCGAGGTAGCGCTGGCCGCCTCCGCATCTTGGGCCGACGAGCTGGAGCCCACGGCCGGCTATGGCTCCGACGCAGCCTTCTGCGGCTCCGACACGGCCTTCCCCGCACGCCGGCTTGGCAGAATCCGGACAGCCACCTCAGCCCTCGCAGCCGGCTCGCCCTCCGTCGACTGTGCGGGTGCAGGCTCAGGCTGGCCGCCTTGGGCCGCCCTAGTCGGAGGGGTCGGCTCCGGCGCCTTCTCCAAGATGATACCGTCGTCGCCGCTTCCCCCCAGCCCTGGCTGGTCGCCGCTGGCTCCCCCTGGCAAGGGCTCCGTGTCCCCAGGCGCCATGGTGCGCAGGGGGGTGACCATCAAAACCTCCCCTGCCGCCGCCGCGGCCTCAGCCTCTGCCTGGGCCCTGGCTGCGGCCTCAGCGAGTGCCTTCGCCGCCTCCTCCTCCCGAGCCGCCTAGGCGGCGGCTGCCCTCCGTGCCTCCGCCTCCCGTGCCTCCTGCTCCTCCCGCGCCTCCCGCGCGTTCCTTTCCGTCGCCTCCTGGAGGTCGGCGCGGGGGTCCACGCGGCGGGTGGTGCTCCCAGAGCCCCTTGGCGACTCGACGACGGAGCCGGCAGCCGCCCGCTCAAGTGACAACGGAGCTCTGATCGTTGAAGAAGAAGACAAAGGTTCAAGAACCACCAAAGAAAAGAAAGAAAGAGAGTACACAGAGAAAGAGAACTTACGCCGACACGGTCTGCGGTTGCTTCACCACTTTGCGGAAATGAGCCGCCTTCGCGGCCGCCTCTTCCCGCCTGGTGGCTGCCGCCCCGCCCCTGGGCTTCTTCGTTCGGCTGCCGAATAGACCCTGGGCGGCGCGACGCTTCTGCCCTCCACCCCGAGCAGGCTGCGCGGCGGAGGAGCCCGCGCCGCGTCCAGATGCCGGCTGGCGGCGCGGGACGGCTTCGGCTTCATCCTCTTCCGGCCAGTCATCGAAGGTAGCAGTGAACCCGGAGCCGCCTGCTTCGCCGCCGGCTGGGCCACCGCCCGGCTCGACGGCGTCGTCCATATGGACCGCCCCCAGGTCGGGGTCCTCCAGGTCGTGTTCAGTCTGGTCGGGGACGAAGCGGCGCTCCGCGTCTGACCCGCTGGCCGGCCGAAGCAGAGGGCTCTGTCGAAGAACAAGCCGACTAAGTCAAAGTCGGCCAAGAGATGCTCGGCAACAAGGCTGAGAGAGAGAGAAAAAAAGAGACAAGGGGAGCGTACCGTAGGCGGAGGATTGGCTCGGCTATATGGCTCCTTGCCGAACTGCCACTCTTCAGTTAGTTGGTAGTTTGCGAGGTAATTCACCATGTAGGCGACCTCATGGCGCGGCATCTCCTTGGTGCACATGCGGCTCGGATCGAGCTGGCCGCTCATCTGACAGATCAGATGAGGCCGGCTCTGGAGCGGAAGAGCCCGGCGCGTGACGAACGCAGCCAGAAGATCGGGCCCCGTTAGGCCCTCCGACTGGACCATCACCCGCAGTCGGGCGATGGCGGCGTTTCCGGCCTGCGACAGCATCACCGCCTGGAAGGACCATTGGGGCAGCCTCCCCGCCGGTGGGCCGGCTACGTAAGCCGGCAGGTTGATGTAGTCGCCCCGTGGAGCGATGTTCCGCACGTAGAAGTACGACTTCTGCCACTTCTTCACCGATTGGATCAGCGTGATGACGGGGAAGGGGTTGTCGGCGCCCGATCTCCGCGACGCGATGAAGGCGCCAGTATGAGCCGGCATGCCCTTGCTGCGCGTGCCCAGCTTCGACTGGAAGAGCTCCCCCCAGAGCTCAAGGGTGGGGAGGACACCGAGATAGCCCTCGCACAGGGTGACGAAGGCAGACAGCAGCACCACCGCGTTGGGGGTGAGATGGTGCGGCTGGAGCTAATAGAATTCCAGCCAGGAGCTGAAGAAGGCGCTCACTGGCAGGCCGAAGCCGCGCAGGAAGTGCGAGCGGAAGACCACCCGCTCGCCCTCCCGCGGCTCCGGCCTGATTTCCTTCGCCGACGCCAGGCGGACCTCCACTTTGTCCGCGGTGGGCAGCCGTCGTGTGTCGCGGAGGAAGTCGACGTGGTCGTCATGGACGATGGAGCCGTCCCAATCCCCGCCAAGCTGCTCTACGGTGGGAGGCATGGCGAAAGCTTGCACGGCGGCGGAGGAGCAGGCGGTGCAAGAGCGCGGCGGCGAGGCGCTGTCGCGAGAACGGGCGAGCGAAGAAGACGGTGGAAGTAGGAGGAGCGTGCGAGGGCCTGCCGCCCTCCACCTCGCCCTACTTATAGCCTCACGAGGCCGAAGAGGCCGGACGTGGGGGGGAGACGTGGGATTAACTGCGCCCACTCCCCCCACGTCTCGCGATTATTGCGCGTAAATGCGAGCCGAAACTGCCGCACGGAACGTGCGGGCGGTTTCGGGATACAAAGGATCCGCGCCTGGGCCGGGGCGCGGACGTGGCGGGCCCCCTCCCTGCGGCGACGTCCCGTCACGCACGTGGGCTGGCAGGCTTTCCGGCCACGTGGCCGGCCCGCGGCCCGGTGCATGTGCCAGCGGGTTCCCGCCCTCCGACTCCAGAAGATTTCGACTCAGGCGGCGCGCCTGACCAAGGCTGGCTCCCAGCTGCCGGCTTGTCACGATAGGAAGCTGATCGAGCTTTTCAAACCCCACTCCACCTCGAAGCCCAATCAGCTTCGGGGACTACTGTCGGAGTAAATGGCCACGGGTAACCTAACCGACTGCCCCTGGTTCTTCTGAAAAAATTATCAGGCCTTCGGGCCTCCAAGCACTCCGAGCATTGGGCCGCCTTCCCTGGCTGGCTACCACTAAAGCCGACTCCCAGAAGGCGACCCAGCCTCACCAACTCCTCCCCAGGACGACTACGGGGTGGCCAACTCCAAGAAGCCGGCCAAGAAGGACGCCGACTCCTAGGAGCCGACCAAGACCACAACCACTCCAAACCACTCCCACATACCGGCGACGTGACGGGGTGTGGCCACAGTGCGGCCCACTACCCCCGAAGCCCGAGGCGGGCGGGGCTACAGGAGGCCGTACGGGACGGGCGTCTCCCGTGCGGCTCGGCACTGTAGCCATGTTGGCCTCGACGTCACCCACGACCGACTCCCGTACGGCCTGCGGGCGGCGGGCCCCTTCAGCCAGAGAGAGGCGTGAAGGCGGCCCGGCCTTTCCCAGTCGGCCAAGAGCATAGCCGGCCTCCAGAAGCCGGCTACTCCCTTCCTCGAAGCAGGAGCCCCATTAAGGAGACAAGACAAGGTAAGGCTACAGTGATAGCCCCCGAGGCGGCCCACTGTAGCCACGCTTACCTCGACAAAGCCCTCGTCATCACAGGCGAGGCTACAGTAAGCAGCCGCCGACAAGACCCTATGCGGTGGGGCCGGCCTGTCGACCGAGTAGCCGGCAGCCGGCGGGACCCAGCAGCCGGCGGAGAAGCCGGCGAGCGTAAACACTGACGGCTGGGACCTGAGCCCAACCGGATTACCATTGTACCCCCGAGGGGTAGGCCTATATAAACCTCCCGGAGCACCCATGCAAAGGGTTCGCACCTAAGCATAGTTGGCCTCTGAGCATAGAGTTGCCTTCTTAGCATAACACACCCACCATAGATAGAGAGAAGCAAGAGCTAGCCTTGTTCTTCTTCTCCCTCGATCTCAACAGCTCTAGGAGCGATTGTAGCTACCTTTCATCGATCTAGTGATCATGCGGAGACCCCGCAGAGTAGGACTAGGGGTGTTATCTCCTCGGAGAGCCCCGAACCTGGGTAAGATCCGCCGGCGTGCATGTCTTCGCCTCATCCCGTTTCCAGGCACCGGCGACGCTTTATTGGCTCCCACAATGATAAGCCATCCCTTGGCATATGTCGCACCAACGACCCGACACATTCAGACACTCGTTTGGCACCAGTATTATTATTTTTGCAGTTTCCTCTCGAGGAGTCATTCAGACACTCGTTTGGCACCAGTATTATTATTTTTGCAGTTTCCTCTCGAGGAGCCATTCAGACACTCGTTTGGCACCAGTATTATTATTTTTGCAGTTTCCTCTCGAGGAGTCATTCAGACCCTCGTTTGGCACCAGTATTATTATTTTTGCAGTTTCCTCTCGAGGAGTCATTCAGACCCTCGTTTGGCACCAGTATTACTATTCTTGCAGTTTCCTCTCGAGGAGTCATTCAGACCCTCGTTTGGCACCCAGTATGTACTATCTCTATGTCTGAACGCACTGGTTAATTTGTTCATACGCTTCATGTTTGCATTTGTTATATCTTATGTCCGAACTGTCTTGCGAGTACTTTCATAGTACTCACCTGGCTTGTTGATTTGGCCAGATGTTGACGAAGGAGATCTCTTGGATGAAGAGTTTGATAGCGTGTCCGACGCCTAGAGGAGTCCCAGTCAGTCCTGCGTGATCCCGGATATTGGTCACTTGTATTATATACGCTTCCGCCACCCGCAATAAGTCTCCTCGAGCCTCACTCCGATGCTCGAAGAGCTGTAGTCTTCAGGAGTCATATCACTCGCTTCGCGGTGATATTTCCACCACCGTTATTATCGTGAGTTAGTAGTTATGCCACCCTATCCTCCGTCTTGTTTTATCGGCGTGCATGTAATAAATTGTTGGGCAGTCTCCGCTCAACCTTGTATTATATTCAGTACTCCTGGTATTTTCTTCTGTGACCAAAATATTGTCTACGAGTGAGAAGGAATTCTTCCTTACTGGTCCGTAAAAGGGATTGGTCTCTCAATAACTATTTTATTGAAAGACCGGTCGTGACATGCCAGCAGTGGTAGCCAGTAACTCGAACACTACATCAAGACAGGACTTTGGGGTTGTCTCAGTGTCTTCAATATAGTTTTTATCAGCTTTCTTGGAGACCAACAAGGATGTATCACTATCTTGGACCTTATCTGCATTACTTCCTTTACCATTGCATAACAGGGTACTCTTCTCCAATATTTTATCCGCGTTCTAAAAGAGAAACAAACAAACACATCTCAGGTTTACAATGTAGTATATGAAACTCATTTTGGTAAACCAGTTCAGTAGTAAGGTGGACAGGATAACAGCATGAAACAAACATATATCTATGTAGTATGGTCCCTGTATGGTCTATATCATTCTAGTTTATGTTGCCAAATCAAGATAGATATAGTTCGAATCATATCTATTTAAGACAAAGCAGCATAGACAGAATATAAGTGTGGGAAACTACACAGCAATAACAACACTTGTAATGTGCATGACATGAGAACATAACTGTTTATTCAATTGAAACTTAAATCAACATAGAGCAAGTTACAACAGCAAACAACCAAACACGTTGAAGAAACAGGTTTAAAACATACCTGTTGCGCCATTGGAGTTTCAATTGCATCCTTCAAATTTGAAATTAGTTGGTATCAGTAAATACAGTGATGCAAGAGAAAAGTAGTATGAACCATAGCTACGGAACCTGACCTGAGAACAATTCTTCTTCTGCTTTAAGCGTTGACTTCGGGTTCGGAGTGGTGGTCCTCGTGATTTGGGCACTGCAGTTGCCTTACTAACTGCTCGTGTTTGGGTGCTCTGTGGTGGAGACGGTGCTGTGTCAACGGGAACTGGGTGTCTATTTGCTGGGGTTGGGGTTAGAAGGGGTGTAGCTGGTTCTCTATCCAACTGGGTAGGGGTACAATCTGCATGAGTGTGGGTTATGTGTGGTGGGGCTGGGTCTTGGGCAAGTACAACCGTGGTTCTATCTGCATCGACAGGTAGCACGATCTTTTCTGAAGACCATGTTTTTACTCCCACAGATACTGCCATCACTCCCTCCAATTGAAATGGCTGATAAACAAGAAAAGTAATTGAATGTACGGACATTGTAAGATAGACAGGTGCAATGGATAGTAGGGAAGAAAACAGGGCATGAAATAATTCACATTTATGTTGTCTAAGCAAACAGAATAGCAGGACATAATTTCACATATATGATGGCTAATTAAACAGGATAGCATGACACAATTTCACATGTATGATGGCTAACTAAACAGGATAGAATGACATACTTCAAAATATGATGACTATGTAAACATGATGACATGATATAACTATACGATGTGTCTATTAAAGTGGTTGGCATGCCATAAATCACAAACATGCCGTCGATGGAAACATGATGGCATGATATAATTCACGGATAGAATGACATAATTTAAAATATGATGACTATGTAAATAGGATGAGATGATATAACTATATTATGTCTTTAGAAAATGGGTTGGCATGCCATAATTCAGATACATGCTGTCTATGTAAACATCATGGCATGACATAATTCAAATATATGATTTATATACTAAGGAAGTGAGGAGAGGGCATCGCATATATGATGTGTCAACTAAGGAGATGGCATTCAATATTGTGTATATAATGTAAAAACTAAGCATTGCAATACAACATATGCATTATATGAGTAATATAACCCTGCCAAGTTTGAGCATACACCTCAGGGGGATAATAGGACTGGTCATCTGCCTTTGAATCCTCCTCTGAAGAGCTATCTGTAACCAGCAAGATATCTGCTTCAGCAGGTAGCATTGTCTGCTCTGAAGACCTTGTTTTCACTCCAGATTTCTCCATCACCAATTCAAATGGCTGATGCACAGGAAGAGCAGTTGAATATACAAACATTGTCGACAAAAGCAATTAGAAATACAAAAAAAGGATGACATGATATAATTCACATATATGACGCTTGCCTAAACAGCATGGCATTGCATAATTCACATACATAATGCCTTGCAACAAGGTAACATTCCATAATTCACATATATAATGTCTTGCAACAAGATGGCATTGCATAATTCACATTATGGTAATTAGACACTAAACAGGTGGCATTCACACAAAGCATGTCTAAACTAAGAAAATGACATAGCAATGCAAGATACCATACGCATGATATGAGCAACATAACCCTGCCAAGTTAGGGCATGCACCTCGGGGGGGGGGGGAATATGTCTGGTCATCTGTCTCTGAATCCTCCTCTGAGGAGCTATCGGTAACCAGCAAGACATGCGCTTCGTCAGATAGCATTGTCTGCTCTGAAGACCTTGTTTCCACTCCAGATTTTTCCATGACTGTGCCGAATGGCTGATGCACAGGAAGAGTAATTGAATGTACTAAAATTGTTGACAAATTTAACACGTAATAAAAAAATGATGGCATGATATAATTCACATATAAGATGACTGGCTAACCAGGGTGGCATTGCATGATTCACATATACGATAAAGAAACTAAACAGATGGCATTGACACAAAGCATGTCTAAACTAAGCAGATGACATCTTTAATGTATACATTAAGCAATGCAGGGCACCATATGCATGATATTACCAACATCAGCATGCCAAGTTAGAGCGAAGACCTCATGGGGTAAATAGGAGTTGTCTTCTCCTTCTGAATCCCCCTCAGAACAGTTATCTTCCTCTTGATTAAGATCCGAAATGGGTGGAGGGGGGCTGCCTTTGCGCCCACCATGGAACGACGTCTGCATGAAATTTTATTGTCACGCAAGGCTCGTCTCTTTTGCTCTACATGATCAGTTCCATTGTGTACAATAACTGGCATGCATAGGAATAAAACATAGTGAGATTATGTAAGGAGTGCATGCACAAATCCAGAGTGATGGTAGCAAACCGTGGATAGAACCAAAACCAATGATAGCAGGCAGATAATAGCTTTAGTTAAAAAATACAGATAATGGCTCCTTTAATGTTTGTTTGCACCCAACATGAAACTCATAGTAGACACCGGAGATTAACCAGATAGTAGACAGATAGTACTGATTGCTGCCCCAATATGTACCCCACAACCATTTAAAAACTCAAGTTTCAACATTAGTTTGGACCTGACTCGGAGTCTAATAGGTGAACACGACGATAATGTAGCATGTCATCATATTAAGCGACGCATAACGTAAGCAGACACGGAAGAGTGCAACCTCTCTTGCGGACCCGTGTAGTCCTCAAGGTCATCTACTCAGTTGATGATGGTAATGCAGTTGCCGTGGCTGCCGGCGGCGGGGAAGAAGATCTGAGGCGGCGGAAGACAGTCTGGAGAGCGGATCCCTACTTTGGTGAACCCTTCCGTCGTTGGAGCAGCTGAGCTGGGGTGGAACACAGCACCGCAGGAGCAGTACAAACCACACAAGGTTTTCTTTGACACATATCTGTAATAGAAGTAATTGAGTAAGGGCTTGTTTGAATTTGAGGATTCTAACAATGCAGGGATAGGAAATAGACAGGAATAGGATAGGAATGCACGTGCAAAATAGAGAATTTAAAAACACAGGATTTCTGCCAATCTGGGTGTTTGATTCACAACAATTGGAAGATCACATGATGGAAAAAAGCATGGTGAGATTAAGTCAAACCACAAGAAAATGTACGGTTATAATGCTATTATGCTACTATCTCTTAGTCTTGTGCTTCATGAATAGGAATATGAAAAGGAGGAGAAGTGGAAATTAGAATTCCTACGGTTTTTCTTTCAAGGAGACACTAAAGGAACAAATCTTACAGTTTTCCTTTGCTCCATTCCTTTGCACCAAATTCATGAAAAGTAGTACCATAGGAAACTTTCCAATTCCGATGTTTTTCATTCACTTTTCCTTTCAAGCACTGGCGATTCTATTACGCAGGCTTGAGCAAGGAAAATCCTACACTAAAAAAATGTTTTTGTGCTACTTCTATTACTTTGGACCCAGGCCACTGCCATACTAGCTCAACTCACAGGCCCATCGACAAACGCACAGCTCAAACGCGCAGAGATAAATAATGATGGCGTTCAAGAGAGTCCATCACGGATAGCTAAGTTTCCTGGTACCTCACTGCTTGTCATATAGTAGGATAAAATAATCGTATTTCCCGTTACTACGAGTGCTCAGTGGACAATATATATAACATGTAGAGTAAAAAAGAGATGCAACAAGTGTACAACCTCTTTGGCGAAGCCATGTCGATCTCAGCATGATTGGGTTGGCCGGTGAGGATGCTCCGGCTGACTTTCCTGTCGGAGGAGGGGAAGAAGATCTTAGGCGTCTGGAGATGGAGCCCAAGGTACTGCTCTGCTGTGATGGAGGGTTTCGTCGTTGGAGCAGCTCCGGTGAGTTGTACGACGCCGAGGCTGAAGCAGGACAAGAGAGACAACGAACAACGTTAACCTGAGTGGAATTCTAATAGCATCCCCAATACATGACGTAAAATACATAACCACAAAGTGCTAGATGTAAAATACATTAGCCGCTCATCTCTTAACTTAACTGTCGAAACTGAATTTAACTGTCGAAACTGAACTTAACTTTCGAAACTAAACTTAACTGTCGAAACTGAATTTTGCTGTCGAAACTGAATTTTGCTGTCGAAACTGAACGCACTAGCAAGGTGAGGCTACACGTCGGTCGACTGACTTTTTCATCTCTAGTCAGTCGATTTTGCAGTCGTTGGATACGAAATCAAGGGCCTGCAGTTCATCTTCAAACTCCACCCCCCTGAGCCGCCAGCCACCACCGGCCAAACAGCAACCCCCCGCCGCCCGCGGCCGGCCGTGCGCTGCCCCGCCCGCCCCGAAAACACTCCCCACCGCCGGTCCGCCGCCGCCTCAGCCATCCCTCTAGGCCCCCCATGCCAATCTTTTTCTCCGGCGATCCCCACGCCACCGTCCCGCCAACGCCTCGCCACCGCCAGC
>NC_057808.1:407817470-407837027 GCF_018294505.1 Triticum aestivum
CTGAACCCTAAGATAGATAGTGGGGTACCTCTCCGGCGAGCCCCCCCTCCCCGCTGCGGCTAGTTCTTCCTTCACCCCGGCGAGCCTCCCCCACCCCCTGAAAATCGACTGACCCAAAAGTCGATTCAGTCGACTGAAGTGTAGCTAAATCGGAGCAGCATCGCAAGCAAGAGCAAGAGCGCGAGCAGCAGCGCGAGCAAGAGCAATAGCAAGAGCAGACCAGGCAGGGGACCGAGAGCAAGAGCAGAGCAGCAGCGCGAGCGAGAGCTAAAGCAGCAGCAGCTCCTACTGATGTGGACGTCGCCGCCGAGGGAGTGACGCCGTGGAGGAAGTGGCCGGCGACGCCCCATGGATGGAGCCGCACCGTGTCGGCTCGGGACCGAGCACCGGCAGCACCATGAGATCGAATCAAGAAGAAAATGCGGCGATTAGTGTACAACCTCTTTGGTGGCGCCGATTAGGCCACAGCTTCATCCGAGGAAACGGTGATGATGATGCTCTTCCGGTGGTGCAGGTGAAGACGGCGGTGTGGGAATGGAGGTGGCGCGAAAGATGAGGGGAACGTCGGGGCAGCTCCTTGGAGGTGGAGGACGGGGTGGCTGAACCGGCGGGACGATGAGATCGACGATGGATCCTCATCCGGTACAGTGGATGAGGGACGTCGAGGTGTTTCTGTGGACGACGTCGTCGGGGAAGAGGCTCCGGCTGGGTGGCAGACGGAGCAGGGTGTGGGGTTTCGTCGCGGGTTTTCGTGGCCTCGGTGTACGAATGGGTGGGCGGATGGGATGGCAGTGGGGAACCATGGCTTAGAGACGCGCTTGTCCGAAATGTGGGGTAAGTTACAAAAGTACCCCCACCGATTTGAGGCGGTTCTTTTGGTTCAGGGGTACCACGGGCATTTCGCGTGCCGGGATTTCACAGGAGGTGGGAGTTTTCGCGCGCGTTGTAATTTTGGAAAAGCAAGGCACGGTTGAGATGGAGGGAGTTGTCAGAGCACAACGAGACAAAGATATATCTTAAATATTTCGGGCTAACAAGGCGCGGGTTGAAGAGGCGGGAGTTTCGCAGCACGATAGACAGAGACGCTAGCTTGAATTTTCGGCATAACAAGGCGCGGCTTGAAATTTCGGAAGAACAAGCTTAACGTGTACCCAAAAAAAAGACAATTTGCACCTCAACACGCACAACACACACACAAATACCATTTAGACTAGAGTAAGGTACACGTGCATTGCACGCATGAGATTTGGCAACCAAATTATGAATAAATACCACATTATAGCATGCAAGCTTTGAGTCATATATGCATGATGTAGATGTTCATTTAATTCTTATAGTTCATTTCATTCAAAATCATCTAGTTTTTATAAGAAAGCTAATCTATTTTAAGATTCATGGAATTGTGCGCCGTAAGAGATAAAGTAAAAAGAAATAAAGGCAAATCATGTCGAAAAACATTTGGGCAATTCTGATATGGAAGATTCTAGAACAAATAAGAAGTGCTTGTGTTTTGATGTTTGTGCATTATGCTTAAGTTCAACCATGGAGTCTTCTAGATTATCTATGTGGCGAAATCTGGTGGAATCTAGATGATATCCAACGGCCAGTAGTGCTCAAAATTGCCATCTTTGGACCATCAGATTCGCCTCATCCAACGACCATCTTTCAAAGTTAAAGTTACCCGCACACAATAAAAAAAATATAAAATATAATATATATAGGGGTATAGATATAGATATGTGATGCGAAAGCCGCCCATCATCTCCAATTAGAATAGTGTGTCCATGCACGGATGCGACGTGGCCAAATGATGTATGCCATCGGTATCTCAAAATCAAATCAGTCTGACCTTGTTCAATGTGTATACATTACAACATGCTCGTTTCCAAACCACACCGCGCAGATCTCCGTTATATTCATGCATGCATGGGTTTCAAACATCAGGATCTCTTATTCAAATATTTGAATTCAACTTTACATTGATTATGACCTCACCTATTCTTTTACACCTACACAATAGTCTTCTCTTTTATAATTGTACCACTAACTTTCTCTCGTGCATGCATGCACATACACTACCAGTCGGCATTATCCATCGCACGCATACAATCTTATTCTTCAGGTCGGTCTCCCATGAAGGCACACACCCACACACATCCCCCTCTCAATCATATCGGGCATTCTTTATCTCTCACGTGTGCATGCGCAACGATCGATGTTCCTCTATGTATGTGTGTATATAGCTAGGTCTTTCATAGTTTTCCACACAAACCGATCAATCGATATATCCAGTGAGGTCTCACCCTCTTTCCCACGTCCACATCGATCAATCTATACCTCTCTATATAGGATTAACATATATAGCTAATACACCCACATTAATTATATATCCAACGTCCCCCTCTCATCATCCATGCCTTCCGCTTCATCTCTTAGACGCGTGCACAATGGCGAAGACAGGGGCAGTAAGGGCCCTGCCCCCTCCCCCCCTAACATCACTATATATTGAGGCTAATATGAATGTGATCATTAGACAATTGCTGCTAAAAATGGTTTAAGTTCATGAATTGACCCTCCTCGTAAAGGATTAGCAATGCTTGGCCCCCTAGCTCATTTATTTTTCATGGCTCCGCCACTGCGCGCAACAGCGCACGTGTTCGCCCCCTCTCTCTAAATATCGATCTCGCACTTGTGCATTCCTTGATAGTCTCCCTCCACTCGGCCCCTCGCACCATCTTCTAGCCCCCGACCGGATTTTGCCACATTTACAATCTAGCAGACTCCATGGTTGAACTTAAGCATAATGCACAAACCTCAAAACAACAGTGGTTCTCTTTTGTTCTAGAATCCTCCATATCATAACTGCCCAAACTTTTTTTCTAGTTGAATTTCCATTATTTGTTTTTACTTTATGCTTTACAACGCACAATTCCATGAATCATAAAATAGATTAAGGTCTTCTTTGATTCAAAGGATTCTCAAAGGAATTTTGGAGGATTCTAATCATTAGGAATTTTTCCTATCTTGGTTGTTTGATTCGTAGGATTGTAAACCATAGGAATTTTTTCCATATGATTCATTTGCACTAGATTTCATAGGAAAGATCCCATGCACTCAAACCTCTTTGAAAGAATTCTGTGTTTTTTCTATGCACAATCAAACACTCATACAATCCTGTAGGATTCAAGACGACATTCAACTATAATCCCATGTTTTTCCTATTCCCGCGTTCTTAGCTTTTTTATAAAAACTAATTGATTTTGAACGAGATGAACTATAAGAATTAAAGGAAGGGCTACATCAGGCATATATGACTCAGAGCTTACACGCTATAGTGTGGTATTTATTCATAATTTGGTTGCAAAATCTGATGCGTGCAATGCACATGTACCTTACTAGTACTTCGAGTATGTGCAAAACACGTAAATTAGAATACCAATGGCACGCTACACAGTGTCTCTCTTACAGTTCATGAAGCCACGTGGCACATGTGGAGGCGTTGTCGCGACCTCCTTGCGTGGATTGATCACAGTGACGTGCTGCTGGTTCCAGAAGAATGTACTCGTCCTCCCTGAGCCATACTGGCGGTACATGCACGAAGCGAAGATGTGCACGCATGCCACGCACACACTCATTCCCTCGCACGCACACGCGGGTACACGGGCGGACGCAATTTTGTACCAAGATCCACCCCATGTGATAATTTGACGCGTGCAAAGTCGTTCACTTCATTGATGGTCAATTAATACAGCGCATGCAAATTGAGTGGACGTGAGGGCGGAAGAAAGACATTATTACTCCACTGCGCGCATGCGAGTAGTTAAATCGTGGATTGCTAGTAATACTTCCATTGGTCTCCTTCATGTTTTGTGCCAATTTTTGACAGTAACATAATATTTATGCATTTGAGCAGTGTAGTACTTAAATTTATGTTCCGCTAAACTCATCGGGAGCCGTTTCGGGCCTCGAAACCAAATCCATCAATTAATCTTTACCTTGTTCCCATCACATTCGAAAGCCTGCTCACACCTACTAGTACGTACCAAACCTGAACGTGTTCCCACTATGCAGGTATTAGTACTAGTGCTAGTACTTAGGTTATAAAAAGGGGAACTACCTAACCAAAAATTACTCTACCTTTCCTCCTCATAAGTGCTTCTTCTTCGTCCGTCGTTGCCATGGCCGGTGAGCAGAGCTCTAGGTCGAGAACTACTCGTAACAAGGGAGCGGCAACCAAGGCTGCGGAAAAAAAGAGAGGACTCGCCGCCACACAGAGACTTCGAAAGATCTCT
Source organism: Triticum aestivum (assembly GCF_018294505.1). Lineage (NCBI taxonomy): Eukaryota > Viridiplantae > Streptophyta > Magnoliopsida > Poales > Poaceae > Triticum > Triticum aestivum. Next base: position 407,821,763 of record NC_057808.1, read on the forward strand.
CACGGGCAGGCGATGGCTCCCAGGAGCGCCCTAGTTGCGGAGGCGAACATGCCGAGCCGGCGGAGCTGGAGTCGTTATCCCTCGACGGCATGCTCGATCAGCTCAATAAGCAAAAGGAGTTCATCCAAGGCTTGATGGAGTTGCTGAAGGAGAGCCTCGACGACATGCCCGCTGAGCTCAATCAGCAGGGGGAGTTGACCGCCGGCTTGGTGATGCTGCTGAAGAAGAGCATTGCCTCGGAGAAGAAGGCGACCGGCGAAATCCTGCGACTTCAGGAGGACAAGGCGAAGCTCTGCCACGAGATCGACCTATTGAAGGAGAAGAACACCGGCTGCAAGAAGCTGCATGGGAATAGTAGTTCCTCGATGAAGATGCTGCAGGCCCTCGTCATGGAACAGAAGGAGGAGTTGGCGAAGCTCCGCATCGAGCACCCGGCTGCTGTCAAGGTACATAATGCGGCCGTGGAACAGATGATGAAGGCTCGCGTCGAGAAATCCCGCGTCATGGACAGAATGAAGAAGATGTCGGAGGAGACGCGCAAGCAGATGGAGGTCGTGGAGGCGATGAAGAAGTAGTTACGACTCCGCGGCGAATTAGATCATTTGGGGTGATAATCTTCCTTCTTCTTTTGCTCCTGTGTTTCATCTTTTGCTTCGGGTGTTTCGCCGCACGTGTCACGTTCTCTGCGAGGCACGAATAGAACAATGTTTTTTTGAGGGAATGAATAGAACAATGCTAACAATGAGATGACTAGCAAATTAGATCATTTTTTATCGCCATATGGCACTGGGCTGCCGTGTTTCGTGCTCCTCCGTCGCAGTACTACTCCAGTGGAAAACTTGAGTATACCGCACGGTTCTTTGCTCCTCCTCGATCAGGTCATCGGCGCATTTATACGAGCAGTCAAATCACAAGGCCCCGCCTTCCAGCAGTAATGAGCCGTCAAATCACAAAGGCCCTCACCTCTCGTGAAACCGACCAAGCTAGACTGCCCCGCCCTCTAGCCTTTTAAAAAATGTATACTTTTGTACAGCAGTAGTATCGATGGATTGCGCCATGGAGCAAAACTTGAAATTAAAAAAGGTGGTACATATAGAGAGCGCTCGTCGCCAAATTATGCATATAGTACTATTAAAAAGGCTAGTCACAATAATGGTGTCCAGCACAACCCACCCCTCAAATAAAACTAAGAGGGTGCTTGGATATGTTTTAGTCCCATGACTAAAAGTAGTGGGACTAAAACATGCTAGCCTCACCCATGCTTGGATCCAAATACTAAAAAGGCTAAAATCAAGTTAATGAGCATTTATTATCCTCCAAACCCTCCAATCCAGAACTCGCCTGTGTTAAAGGAGAGGAGTTAAATGAGTAGAGAGAGGACTAATCCACATTTTAGTAGGGGTACCCCTGACTAAAAAAATTTAGTCTCAAGACTAGTTTTAGCCCCTCTTTAGTCAGGGGTGCTTGGAACTTTGGCCTCTTAAAGAGACTATTTTTAGTCAGACTAAAATAAGTCCCTTGGATCCAAGCACCCTCTAAGCATCCTGGAATTCTTTGACAAAACTAAGCACCCTGAAATTCTTTGAAACTAAACTGCTGGCTATATGATGTTGGCCATATATATTGTACGTATATAATGTGAAGAAACGAGTGGTAGTACTATACCAACTAAAAGATGAAATGTAAGAAATACTAGTATGTACATATTGAAGAGTTAAAGTAATGAGAAGAAACATAACATAGTTCTGCTGGGGGCTCAGCACAACACACCCCTCAAATTAAATTAAGCACAGCTGAAATTAAACTTTGCAACTATTCCGGTAGACACTGCATTAGAACCACCATGAGCAACGGCACTGCCACCTTACTCGGAGTCCTCGTCCACGTCCTCGACATCGTCCTTGTCCCTCTTCCTCTTGGCCGATACTTCTTTGCTTGAACCGCACACTTGGCTGTTGCTCTTCATCCAACCCTTGTAGATATTGAAGCAAAGGTAGCCATCCATTGCAGCGTAGTGGATGTAGTCTATATCTAGTACATTCCGCTGCCATGCATGACGATGAAACGTGTATGGAGGTTTCTCCAGTTTACCGTACGAAGGATGAACCATGGCTCCTGCCAGGGTCAGCATTTAAGGCTGACGAGAGGACACAAGCCGATTCTTCTGGAGGTCGAAGGTGTTGCCTACAACGAGGCCTATCCGACGCAGGACTTTTTTGTCTTTACCAAAGTCTACAGTAACTAATTTGACTAGGTTGCTCTCGAGGAAGTCCTTAAAATCCTGGCACTCAACGTCGGCATGGCATATGTGGTAGACCAAGCATAAGTCATGCACGCAAACCTAGATCACGGCGGGCTTCTTCCTCTCTTCGTCCTTTAGATCCTTCTCTCATCCCAGGACTATGGTGTACTCAACATCTAGCCCAGCGACCCACTCATCATCTGAGTCTTCGAACATGCGTCTGAAGCAAGAAAGGCATCCTTTCACCGTCGCGGAAGAACGGGTGTAGATGACGTCGAACTCATCGCCGGTGATGGTTCTAACCTTGTACTCACCGCCGATCGTGGAGATTTGGGACGCCATGGATTTGGGAGGAGGGTTAGGATTAGTGGAACTGCCGTAATGTGAATGGACGGACGACTAGGAGTGAACCGCCGTAGTATTGAAGGACGTGCGGGGACGAGTAGGAGCGAACTGCCAGCGTGCGAACGGCAGGGTAGTGGCTTTCCATTCTCCCATGATACGGGCTTCCGAGAGCCCTTGCATCTGAGATCGAACGGTTGCATGGCGTGATTCTAGACCTATGGGTGAATATCCTATCCTGGAGGGTTATTCTGCAAATTTTCAGCAACTTAGCATGCGACCGTTTGATCTCAGATCCAAGGGCTGCCAGCAACCTGTATCATGGTCGCACCTACCACGACCGTCGCGTCGCTCGCGCGGTCGCGCCCTTGGAGATTTAACATGGTGCGTTAGGCTATCTGATGTTGGCATGTCATACATAGTCATCACTTAGTCACTCATACTACAACAAGGTTGGCTATAAGGTTGGCTATAAGTGTAATTTTTTTTACTCCTCTCTATCTCTTTCTTCTTACTCCCTCCGTCCCATAATATAAGAACATTATTGACACTACTGTAGTGCCAAAAACGTTCTTATATTATGGGACACAGGGAGTACTAGTATTTATTGCATTTGCCAAGGAGTGACCTCTTCCAATGAAATGGTGTTGCTAAGTTTGCTTCATTTAATTAGCTATAGACTCAAAATTGTCTTTTCACCTAGGTACACGCGCTTAGCACCGTTTCTTCCTTGGGTCACCAAACTAGTCTCTCTCTTCTTGATTAACTTGCCACATAACCCTTTATGCCTATGCGGCAAGCTTAAGCACCTGTAGGAGCAAGTAAAAGTAAGTACAATAGTGCGCTTTACATGACATTTTTGCATATGTGGAGGAAAGAGAGGCAAGGAAAAAGTGGACAAGTGGGCTCTCATGCAAGAGCCAGCCTCTACTACATGGTGGAGCATTGGGAGAGGCACCTGTATGGAGGTGGTCAGGAATCGGGAGACTCACGCCGGTCGTAGCGCCGCAGTTAAAATGATAATGGCAAGTCAAATCACGGGGCCCCACCTGTCCAGCAGTAACTTGCTGTCAAATCACACAGCCCTACGTTTGCAGCAGCCTACTCCCTTGTCTTCTCGCGTCTCTGTCGAACCGACTAGGCGGAACTGCCCCGCCTACCGCGCAGGAAAAGCCCCGCCCTCGACTTTTAAATACAACTACATCCGCTTAAGAATCCAATGATATACTTTTTGTGACATAGTAACTCATATTTAGTTAGTCAAATGGATGACCAAGAACTACGTGCAGGCCCAATAAACCGAGACGCCTAAAAATAAAAAAACCGAGACGGAGAGGGTAGTTCAACACGTATCTTTTTAGATCAATATAGTCGGGATTCACCAAGAGCAAAACCAAGTGGTAGGCTGCTCCTGTCGTGTTGGCGTAGCAACTCAAGCAGGGTCAGTCCGCACACGAAATGGCGACACACTTAACAGGACCCCTTTGGCCGACATGTGGCTCCTCCATCGTCTTGTTCCACGTGCGATGCACCAAATTACAGTTCAGAGCAGCGGTTGCAATTGGAGGCACCCCGGTCGTTGCGCCGCAGTAGTAGAAAATGAGCGATGTGGGGTCAAATCACAAAGCCCCACGTTTCCCGCATTAAGCTGGACGGACGAAGCAACCATCATTTCACTCTAGGGCGCAAGAGCATAAAGAAAAGAGAAAACAATGATGCGTGCAGCAGCTACCTAGGGCACCCTAGGGTAGGGGTCTCCCTCGTATTCTCGCGTCTCTGTCGAACCGACTAGGCGGAACTGCCCCGCCGCCTACCGCGCAGGAAAAGCCCCGCCCTCGACTTTTAAATAGTATATAGTATACTAATTTTGTATCCATGGATTGCGCCCGTGCCATGGAGCAAAGCGTCTAGAAAACGGCGGTACACATGTACGGAGTATACAGCACGCCCGTCGCGTTCGCGTTGCACCCCAGACGGTCGGTCGGTCTGGCACGCTGCTCTTCGAATGGAACGCGCGTCATATTGCGTTCGCACACACATGTGGGACGGCAATTGAGAACCGACCATAGGCACACTCCCCGGCCCTGCAAGTCGGGTGACTTAATTAATAGAAGAGGGAGACGAGCGATAGTTCTAGAGAAGTGTTGTACGACGTTGGTGCCTAGACGATCCCTGGATTAGCTATCGTCTACATATCGTGCAGGCTGTGTTGTACATGGCTGTAGTTGTGGTGAGAAATCTAAAAAAAGGTTTCTTGTCATCTCGCAAAATTAGGTGTCATGTGCTTCGGATCACTGCGAGGGTTAAATAGAGACAACTGAGTTGGGCTAGTCATTGGAGGCACATGCAGGAATAGTGACTACTCAGCTGCCATCTAGGTCAAGCCGGCTATGTTAATTAGGACATCTATCGACGGACCCCTTTTCTACGAGTTTATCTTTAATTTGAGCTTTGTTCCTCGTCTAGTTGGTCCGTCGGGATTCATGTTGTCTCCTTTGGGCAGTGAGGTTATGATTTCTTGTCATGTGGCATTTTTCGTGTTATATGTTATAATCCGGTGCTTCAAATCAAAATGACGACAGCTGCGCCTCCGGGCCACGTGCATGAAGACTTCTCGACAGTCATTGACGAGGTCAAGCCGGCTCCGGTAGAGAAAAGAAAACTAGTACTACTCCACTATATAGGCAGGAGCCTCCACGCTTGCTTGCTAGTGTTGCTCTCTTCACACTGTCTCGGCCTCTCCAGATCTAAACACGACAGCGGTGGCCATACACTCTCTCTCTCTGCTCACCGCTGGTCACAGATCCAACCGGATCCTCTCTGCCGGGGAAGGTGAGAAGGTGCAACGTTCACGCGGTCGTCCTCGGCGACAGCTCTTACCCACTGCTGGGCGCGCCCCGATTAGCCTGCCTTGCCGTTCTCTCCCAAGCACCGCTGGTGAGGGAGGGCCTCCGGCCCCTTCTTCCTTGCTGCCGTAGTGTGGGCAGATCCGGCCTCCCGCCGCCCACCTAGCGATATCCCGGCGACCATCAGGTATAACTTCCTTCGAAACCGGCCTTGCTCTACTTCCCGAGCTCCTGACGTCGCTGCATTTGTATCTTTTACTATTTCTCAGGCCCCCTCGTAGATAGGATCGATCGGCTGTTCGAAAACCACCTAAATTTTTTACGTTTAAGAGGTAAAACTAGTTCATGCACTCGAATCTAGTACTACTTGGTTCAAACAAGGAAGAAAGGGGGTGGGGTGGGGGAGGATTTGTTACCTGAATCTAGGACTTGGTCGAAATAGGAAATAATGGGGGCGAAAAGTAGCAGAGACTGGCTATCTAACTAGTCTCTAGGTCTAATAGGGAAATAAAGGGAAACGCAGTACAAACTCAATATAAACCCGATCTATTGGTTGAAAAAGGAAAGAAAGTGGGGACTGGGGGACAAGTCAACAGAGTAAGTCCAGCACTAGATTTGCTAGCCTCACACAGTATAAGGTGGCTATACCGAACAAAAATGGGACCAGCCCAGATATCCTGTTCTGATGTTTGTTGCCCCGAGCCACTCTTATGTAATGCCACTGGTAAAGTGTAGCAGTCGCACTGTTAAAAGTAAGGACACGTTAAACCAATGTTGTTTTCAATGTAATGCCTCCAGTAATATGAATCAATGGCACTTCTTTACATGTCCTGCTAAAATTCCCCATTAAGATAAGTTGGTTCTTTTCGTTAGAAATGCAACTGTCCTGGTCCGCCTACTCTCCCATGCCCAAAGTAATGTCGTATTTAACAGTTGTCATAGTTAATCCTAATTCCCACACTAATATCTAGCAATGCTAGTGCTTTAGAAATTGCTACTGTCCTTGTAGGATTGCCATTCAGATAAGGAACATGCTTCTTTTCATTTGATGCATGTTTCATCACTTGTTAGTCACCCTCCTTTCCACCTTTTTTGTGCAAACAGAGATATACATTTCACGCTCGATCTTAGTTGAACTGCACAAATGATATCCAAATTATAGTTGAGCATTCCAGGAGCTTCACAACCAACCTTGATGTTACTCAATTTTATTGCAACTAATGAAAAAGAAGCTCTGTGGGTTTCATTTTCTGATGGAAATGGAACCGGGGCTGGAGCCCTTTTCTTAAAAAGTTGAAGAAGAAGCTGCTAGCTCACGGGACATTTCTTCATTTTAGGTGAACTGCACCAAAAGGTCCCATGAATTGAATCATCCATGTTGATGACTGAAAGAGCCAGCTTCAGCATCCCAGTCTAAGCACCCCCTGCCTCCATCCTTGCGACGCACGGTACACCTCGTTTGCCACCTACTCGACCCTAATGTCACTGATAAAATGAAGTAATAATACAGTTCAAATAGAGCGAGTGTCATCTCTGTCATTTCATTTCCAATGTAGATAAAGAAAGTGATTCTCTTTGTTAATGTATGTTTCATCAACTAGTCCCATTGTTAATGTTTAAGCGTTTCTGCAAACTGGGGTGCTTAATTTTAGTAGATATGTATGAAAATAGAGATTTGAATGTCTCAAGGCGCCTCCTTGTACTACCGTTGTACACTGATGTTCATCACTGGCAGAAGGTGTATCTGGGAGACTTGGGACGATGTCCAATATGAGGCGTACCATATGAGGCGTCGCAGGGCCCATCTCGCCCTCGCAGCATGGCATACTATGATACTATCGCAATATTTTATTCTATTTATTTTGTGTGTTTCATCAACTAGTGCCACTATAATGTGATCATGCTTTTTCATTATCTGTGCAAACAGGGTTATTCAGCTGCATTTTGGTTGAACTGCACAAATGTACGCATGGAACCGGCATATATGCAGAGTGCGAGGTGTGCCAAGTAAAAATTACCGACACCAACCATGCTGCATGCACGCATTGGCATCCACCACCACCAGTGGGATGTGTGGCGCTCTCTGTGGATGGATCTTTCTCGGCACCAAATCATCTAACCAAATACTAGTAGCTTATATTGGCAGTTTTCTAGGGAGTACTCTTTTCTGAAAGAAGCACCAATCTATTTTTCTTTATTTGTACACCGTGTCACAACTTTGACCCAAAGGTCCAGAGCTATTTTAGGGTGATTGGCGTAGTACTCGGAGACTGATTGTAAGCATGATTTTCATTAGCTGTCACACTGATTGAAAGCATAAGTAGGTGGAAGATTAGGTTAGTGCGAAGCTTACCTTAAACCCTACCGCCGCCGTTGAAACGAGGTGAGCATCGAGGGAACCGTGGAGAACGGCGGGGAAGCGACGTCGCGCCATCCGGCCTCCTCTTACGGTGGGAGAACGAATACTCCTGTGGCTCCGGCTGGCTGTGCACCCTCACGAACGACACACCATACTCGATCGATTCGTTATCCTCTGGGTGCTCGACCTTCGACCTGTACGCCCACCACCTCCGCCTGACTGTCGCCTCGGGCGAATCTATCTGCTCCATCGCCCAGAGGAGATACTCAATGAACTCGGAGGACTGCGGCGTGACTACCGCCGAGGAGTACATGTACATCGCCGCCGTCTCGCTCTTTCGCATACATTGCCACATGGCCCGCACCGTCCTCGAAATCTCCCACTCATTGTCAAACCAACTAAGGATCTCCTTCAACCTGGCTAACTTTGCCTGGTCGCCGCCGGCGATCTGCCTGATTCGCTGCTGCATCCTCTCCATAGATGTCCTTCTGAGTGGTCCGGTGCTAGCTTTGGAAGATGGGAGGAGAGACGGTGGTCTTGCAATAGAGGAGAGGGAGAGGCGAGATGGTGGTTTTGGAATGGAGATGATGGAGAGGAGAGGAGGTGGTTTTGCAATGGAGAAGATCTGAAGAGGGAGAGGCGAGATGGTGGTTTTGGAATGGAGATGATGGAGAGGAGAGGAGGTGGTTTGCAATGGAGAAGATCAGAAGAGGGAGTGGCGAGACGGTGGTTTTGCAATGGAGATGATGGAGAGGAGAGGAGGTGGTTTTGCAATGGAGAAGACGGAGAGGAGCATGTGGCAGCGATTTAGGATTGGACGAGAGGGCCGGCGCGCTGTGACTGGATCAAAATCAAAATCAATTTACCCTTCAATTAAGAAAGCGACCCCAAATTAACTAGTCTCCCTTTTATTCTGGGTCATAATTGACCATGATTTTCACACATAAAATATATGTTATACGTTGCAAAAATAATATAATTTGAAAGTACATTCAGATACGAACCAAACGATACAATTTTTGGTGACATGCATTCACATTTTGCTTGTTAAATACAGTACGTGGTCAAACTTTGGCCCAAAATACACAAAACAACAAAAAAATACTTCCAAGACCAGCGCCGCTCTTCCGCTCTTCTCCTCTTAAACCACCGCCGCTCCTCTCCTGTTCCAATCTAAATGCAGCACCGCTCCTCTCCTCTTCCATTTCAAAACCACCGCCCCTCCTCTCCTGTTCCAGTCCAAAACCAGCGTCGCTCCTCTCCCGTTCTAATCCAAAACCAGTGCTGCTCCTCTCCTCTTCCATTCAAAAACCACCGCCGGCGAGTGAAGGTGCTATGGAGAAGTAGATCGATGGAGGAGTACAACCGATACGTGCGGATCGCAGACGGAGACCCTGTGAAGCTAGCTAGGATGTTGGAGATACAGTCTTGGTTTGACAACAAGGACCAACTAGCGGCGACGGCGACATCCATGGCCAAATATCTGCAACAGAGCGAAAAGGCGGCGATACTCCCGGAGGGAGTCGCGCCGGAGTACATAGAGTTGCTCCTCTGGGCCATGGAGCAAACAGCTTCACCGAATCCGATCGTGAGGGAGCGGTGGTGGGAGTATCGATCCCAGATGGAGCATCCACCAGAGATTGAAGGATCGAGCATCTACAGGGTGCCGTTTGTGAGGGTGTCCTGCCAGAGCGAGCCGGTGGAGTCTTCGTCGACCGAACCCAGCTGCAAGAGGAGAAAAGCAGTTGGCCCGACGACGCTTCCCCGCCATCGTCTCACGGGGCGGCTGTCTGCCGCCGAGGAATAGGAGGGGCTGCCCCCCCCCCCAGCCCAATAGTCGGGCAGGTTGTGAATTGTCAGGAGGAGGTTAGGGTTGTCAATATTTGCAGGTTGTGAATTGTGTTTTGTGTTGTGTATTTTGAGAGTACTTTCAGATATGAATGTCTTTTGAATTTCAGATTTGCAGTATTGAGCATATGAAGTATTTTATGAATTCTAGAGATCTATTTTTAGCACTTAAAAAAATGTAGTTTCATAGGAGTATAAAAGTGCAGACAATGTGATTCTCAGAGAAGAAACTAAAAGTTTCAGTTTCAGATAAGAAACTGCAAGTTCAGTTTCAGCTAAGAAACAACAACTTTCAGAGGCAGAGCATTTATATTAACACGACCTTTTCAAACAGGGTTAACATCATGTTGGAAGTTTTATTCATGGTCGAAAATGGAACTACCAGCCAGTTAACATCATGCTGATCAACATTCATGCATAGCACATCTTCATATGATGCACAGTCAAAATGCCCACACAATGTCGAGTGTGCGAAACACAGAGAAAGCGAGGGACGAAGTTTTGGCAAGAGTTGGACGTGGTTTTGGGCTGCCCCGTCTAGGCCTGCTCCCTCCTCCCCACGGCCGGCTCTGCTGCCGCGCAGGCCTCACCGCCCCATCGTACTCCCATCGCTGGCCTAGCCATCCCTCAACTCACCCACACCTACTGTTATTCTCCCGCGACGGCAGACGAACTAGTAAACCCTCATACAGTCATACTCCTCTCCGCGCGGGCTTCCACTGCCGCGTCTTCCCCGGCTCCCCGTCGTCCCCTTCCTAGGCCTCGCCGTCGTCCACTGCACTGGCGCTCTCGGCGCGGCCTGGTCAACGTGGTCAACGACCGACATGCATCTGAAGTGGACTGTACGTGGAGAGGCCGACAGCTGGGTCCACGGCCACACGCAAGGAAATGCCTCCTTATTACGCGCAAAATAATGATTCCTCCACCTGACATCAGGGACCCACCGAAAGGGCCTCTGTATTTTGCGAAATAAACGTTACCGCCGCTGACAGCTCGGACCCACCAGCAATATCTTCACACGCAAGGAAGTGCCTCCTTATTACGCACAAAAAAATGAATACTCCCCCTGCTAGCTGGGACCCACCATGGTGGGAGGCTGACTTGTGGGCCTACTAAGTTGACTGGGACGGGGGCCTTTGTCAACTTTAGTCAATATGAACGATTTTAGCTCCAGTGACCGTACGATGTCCATCCAACGGCCGTAGTCCTTCTTCAACCTCTGGTCTTCTTGCTCCAGCCGCCCAAAGCAGCGCCGGTCGTGCCGCATGCTCCTGCCTCCCGTGGCCGGCTCTGCTGCCGCGGAGGCCTCACCGCCCCTACTATTCCCACCGCTGGCCAGGCCCTGTGGCGACGGCAGCCTCACAACGCAGCCGAACTAGTGAACTCTCGTACTACTCTCCGCGCGGGCTTCCACTGCCGCGTCTTCCCCGGCTCCGCGTCGTCCCCTTCCTAGGCCTCCGCGGCGTGGTCAACGTGGTCAAGGAACGACTTCCATCGGAAGAGTACTATACGTGGAGAGGCTGACAGCTGGGTCCACGGCCACATCCCAGTTTTTTTGTGATTTGCCAAGTAAGTCGCTTTGTCAGGCCTGTTGGGCTGCAAATCTTTCAAGACGAGGAGAGCTTTCATTAAGCTGGCCGAGAAAATGGCCCATCAGTAATGAGAAATGGGCTGTACATTTTTACAACACATCAAACCGACAATTAGTTTCAAATATCTTTTTTTTCATTTCGAGATTTTAAATTACATTAATTTTTATGCATGGAGAATTTGTTGGATTTTATATTGATATACATTTATTTTTAAAATCAGTTTGAATGTGAGTCGAAATTTCGGGATTAAAAACAGTTCGTACCGCACCGAAATATGCAAAATTTCGTATAATTTTTTAACCGGGCCACAATATGGGCTGTAATGCTAACAAAAAGAATATGGGCTCCAAAAAACCTTAATAATTAGCAAATGGGCTGTAAATTATTAGAAATAATGGCAGATGGGTTGTATGCTATTTTCCACAGATTTGAGGCTTTCCTAAAAAAAGGTTGACGCACAAGCAGTGACTGTTGGATGGCCATCCAACGGCCGTCGTGCTTCTTCAATCTCTGCTCTTCCTGCTCCAGCCGCTCAAACCAGCGACGGCGGGACTGCCTGCTCCCTCCTCCCCGCGGCCGACTCTGCTGCCGCGCAGGCCTCACCGCCCCACCATACTCCCATCGTTGGCCTAGCCATCCCTCTACTCACCCAGACCTGCTGTTATTCTCCGGCGATGGCAGACGAACCAGTAAACCCTCGTACAGTAGTACTCCCCTCCGCGTGGGAAACAACTGCCGAGTCTTCCTTGCCTCCGTGTCGTTCCCTTCCTAGGCCTCGACGTCGTCCACCGCCCTGGTGCTCTCGTCGCGGCCTGGTCAACGTGGTCAACGACCGACATGCATCTGAAGTGGACTGTACGTGGAGAGGCCGACAGCTGGGTCCATGGCCGCACGCAAGGAAATGCCTCCTTATTACGCGCAAAATAATGATTCCTCCACCTGACATCAGGGACCCACCGAAAGGGCCTCTGTATTTCACGAAAAAAACGTTACCGCCGCTGACAGCTCGGACCCACCAGCTATATCTTCACACGCAAGGAAGTGCCTCCTTATTACGCACAAAAAAATGAATACTCCCCCTGCTAGCTGGGACCCACCATGGTGGGAGGCTGACTTGTGGGCCTACTAAGTTGACTGGGACGGGGGCCTTTGTCAACTTTAGTCAATATGAACGATTCTAGCTCCAGTGACCGTACGATGTCCATCCAATAGCCGTAGTGCTTCTTCAACCTCTGGTCTTCTTGCTCCAGCCGCCCAAAGCAGCGCTGGTCGTGCCGCATGCTCCTACCTCCCGTGCCCGGCTGTGCTGCCGCGGAGGCCTCACCGCCCCCTACTATTCCCACCGCTGGCAAGGCCCTGCGGCGACGGCAGCCTCACACCGCAGCCGAACCAGTGAACCCTCGTACTCCTCTCCGCGCGGGCTTCCACTGCCGCGTCTTCCCCGGCTCCGCGTCGTCCCCTTCCTAGGCCTCGCCGTCGTCCACCACCGTGGTACTCTCCGCGCGGCGTGGTCAACGTGGTCAAGGAATGACTTCCATCGGAAGAGTACTGTACGTGGAGAGGCTGACAGCTGGGTCCACGGCCACAACCCAGTTTTTTTGTGATTTGCCAAGTAAGTCGCTTTGTCAGGCCTGTTGGGCTGCAAATCTTTCAAGACGAGGAGAGCTTTCATTCGGCTGGCCGAGAAAATGGCGCATCAGTAATGAGAAATGGGCTGTACATTTTTAAAAGACATCAAACCGGCAATTAGTTTCAAATATCTTTTTTTTCATTTCAAGATTTTAAATTACATTAATTTTTATGCGTGGAGAATTTGTTGGATTTTATATTGATATACATTTATTTTTAAAATCAGTTTGAATGTGAGTCGAAATTTCGGGATTAAAAACAGTTTGGACCGCACCGAAATATGCAAAATTTCGTATAATTTTTTAACCGTGGCCACAATATGGGCTGTAATGCTAACAAAAAGAATATGGGCTCCAAAAAAACCTTAATAATTAGCAAATGGGCTGTAAATTATTAGAAATAATGGTAGACGGGCTGTATGCTGTTTTCCACAGATTTGAGGCTTTCCTAAAAAAAAGGTTGACGCACAAGCAGTGACTGTTGGATGGCCATCCAACGGCCGTCGTGCTTCTTCAATCTCTGCTCTTCCTGCTTCAGCCGTTGAAACAAGCGCCGCCGGGACTGCCTGCTCCCTCCTCCCCGCGGCCGGCTCTGCTGCCGCGCAGGCCTCACCGCCCCACCGTACTCCCATCGCTGGCCTAGCCATCCCTCTACTCACCCACACCTGTTGTTATTCTCCGGCGACGGCAGACGAACCAGTAAACCCCCGTATAGTCGTACTCCCCTCCGCGTGGGAAACAACTACCGAGTCTTCCTTGCCTCCGTGTCATTCCCTTCCTAGGCCTAGCCGTCGTCCACCGCCCTGGTGCTCTCGGCGCGGCCTGGTCAACGTGGTCAACGACCGACATGCATCTGAAGTGGACTGTACATGGAGAGGCCGACAGCTGGGTCCATGGCCGCACGCAAGGAAATGGCTCCTTATTACACGCAAAATAATGATTCCTCCACCTGACATCAGGGACCCACCGAAAGGGCCTCTGTATTTCATGAAAAAACGTTTCCGCCGCTGACAGCTCAGACCCACCAGTTATATCTTCGCACGCAAGGAAGTGCCTCCTTATTACGCACAAGAAAATGAATACTCCCCCTGCTAGCTGGGACCCACCATGGTGGGAGGCTGACTTGTGGGCCTACTAAGTTGACTGGGATGGGGGTTTTTGTCAACTTTAGTCAATATGAACGATTCTAGCTCCAGTGACCGTACGATGTCCATCCAACGGCCGTAGTGCTTCTTCAACCTCTGGTCTTCTTGCTCCAGCCGCCCAAAGCAACGCCGGTCGTGCCGCATGCTCCTGCCTCCCGTGCCCGGCTGTGCTGCCGCGGAGGCCTCACCGCTCCCTACTATTCCCACCGCTGGCCAAGCCCTGTGGCGACGGCAGCCTCACACCGCAGCCGAACCAGTGAACCCTCGTACTCCTCTCCGCGTGGGCTTTCACTGCCGCGTCTTCCCCGGCTCCCCGTCGTCCCCTTCCTAGGCCTCGCCGTCATCCACCACCCTGGTGCTCTCGGCGCGGTGTGGTCAACGTGGTCAAGGAACGACTTTCATCGGACATGGACTGTACGTGGAGAGGCTGACATCTGGGTCCACGGCCGCAACAAGGAAGTGCCTCCTTATTACGTGGAAAATAATGATTCCTCCACCTGACAGCTGGGACCCACCGGACAGGCCACTGTATTTTGCGAAAAAAGTGTTTCCCCCTGACTGCTGGGACCCACCAGCTACATCTTCGCACGCAAGGAAGTGCGTCCGGGCAAAAAAACGATTCACCCCCCTGACTGCTGGGACCCACCAGCTACATCTTCGCAGGCAAGGAAGTGACTCACAGTCGGGACCCACCTGGTCGAAGCGTATGTAGCGTTGTCATTCTGGTCGCGAACGTGTACGTACATATATACTGGTGGATGTAGAGGCGCGCACGTGTCGTAGTAGAGGCGCGTACGTGTCGTAGTAGAGGCGCGCACGTAGCATGTACACGTACGTACAGCGGCCAGGGTGCAAGAAAGAAAATACGGCCACGTATGTGTATATACGGGTGGGGTCTCGAACGCCTACTCGCGCATACGTACGGCCAGGGCTCGTGTACATGGCTGGGTCAGAATGGAGAAACAGCGTCGTCGTCGTCGTGTTCATGGGGAGGCAACGAAATGCGTCATGTTCATGGGGAGGCAACGGAATGCGTCGTGTTCATGGGGAGGGGTGTGGCGTACCACAAAACGGAGGAAACGGACCTCCTACAGTCGAAACGGGGGTCCTGTTGATCGGGAGGAGTGTGGCGTACCGCAAAACAGACGAAACGGACCTCCTATGGTCGAAACGGGGGTCCTGTTGATCGGGAGGGGTGTGGCGTACCGCAAAACGGAGGAAACGGACCTCCTACGGTCGAAACGGGGGTCCTGTTTGATCGGG
>NC_057808.1:407837463-407842715 GCF_018294505.1 Triticum aestivum
CGCAACGCTCACTGTTCATCCCAGAGGCAGCATCGATCGGCTTGAGTTAGCAGCAGTAGCGAAGGAATCGCTCGATCGGGTTCATTTAACAGCCGTCGATCGATCGCTCGGGTTCAGTACGCGTAGCCTGCAGTGCAATCGCTCGGGTTCAGTTAGAGCCCAATGCCTCGCTCGGGTTCAGTTAGAGCCAACGCCTCGCACACACGCGCGTATGTGTACGAGAGAAACGCTCATCGCTTGGCCCCCGACCTCCCACCGTAACCGGGAACTCCCCGAAATTTTCCTCGCCCTCGCTTCTACCACGGTTTTTTTCGTCATGGACGGCCCAAAGAATGTCATGCAGCTGCGTCTCCGGCCCGCCCAGGACGAAAAGCCCATTTTCTGTCATGATTTTTTGTCATAGAAGTAGGAGCCCACCACATCTATGATGATACCGGGTTTTTTCACAATTATCGTCATAGAAGTGTCATATGTATGACAGAAAAAAATTTCATTCGGCCCAAATTTCACGGATGTGTCTTTTTTTGTAGTGTTTATCCTGGATATGTTCAACACAACAATGAAGAAGAAAAAGCAGACAAAGACTATATCCCTGCAGAATTTTCAGATACAGATGCTGATGAGATGCAAGAGGATCATGAAATGGGAGCTTTTGAAGATGCGGATGAGGACAGACCTGTCATGATGTATGACAGGGAAAATCCATCTATTGAGGAAGGTGTGGTCTTCCCTTCTACAGTTGATTGCAGAAATGCAGTTGCAACCTACTCAATCAAAGCTGAAACTGAGTTCTCTATTATGAAAAGTGACCCAACTAGGTTTACTGTCAAATGTTCTTATGACAGGTGTAAATGGAGGCTACATGCCTCTTTAATGAGGAGGAGCACACTGTTTCAGGTATTAAATGTTGTGATCTCTGAAATGTGTTATATTTTCTGCACTCACTGATGTTATATGTACTTACTGTTTGTTGTTCTATTTTGTTTCAGATTAAAGTGAACCAACACCAGCATACTTGTCCTAGTGTCAACAGATCTCAGAGATTGAGAGCTGCAAAAAGAAGGTGGATTGCAGATGCTTCTATGCCCTGGATCAGACAAAATCCATCTATTGGTCTTAAGGAAATTCAGATGAAGTTGTTACAGAAGTATGGTGTGGAGGTGCCATATGGCAGGTGCTACAATGGCAAACAGATGGCACTGGAGAAAATATATGACAAGTACAGTGATAGTTTCCAACTTCTTTACTCTTTCAAAGCTGAAGTGGAGAGGATATCACCAGGCAGTCTTGTAGAAATTGACAGACACACAGTTGAGTATCAGATTAAAGGCAAGAAGTATTACAAGGAGTGTTTTAGAAGAGGGTTAATTTGCTTCAAAGCTTGTCAGAAGGGTTTTCTGGAGGGGTGCAGGCCTACCTAGCTATAGATGCTACATCATTGAATGGTAGGTTTAGAGGGCAGCTTGTAGCAGCTTGTGCACTGGATGGACACAACTGGTTGTTTCCAGTTGCTTATGGTGTTCTAGAAGTGGAGTCTACTGAGAGTTCGACATGGGTTTTCTCAAACCTGAAGAAAATGGTAGGTCATCTAGAAGGTTTAGTGATACATACTGATGCTTGCAAGGGATTGGAAACTGCTGTTGATGATGTGTACCCAGGAGTGGAACATAGAAAGTGTATGAGACACTTGGCTCAGAATTTCAGTAAGAAATTTAAGGGAAAGTTCTTTGATGATAACTTATGGCCTTGTTCACTAACCTACAGTATCAAGAAGCATAATTATCATCTGAACCAGCTCAAAAGCAAACCCAAAGTTAAGGAATTTCTAGAGGAGCACCACACAAAAATTTGGGCAAGAGCAGAGTTCAATGAGATGTGCAAGGTTGACTATGTGAACAACAACCTTGCTAAATCATTCAACTCAAGAATCAGGAAATACAAGAGTCTTCACATAGTTGACTTGCTAGACAAGATTAGGCAATACATCATGGAGAAATTTGACTTAAGAAACAGAATTGCCACTGACCATTTCATTGGGCACTACATCAGACCAGCAATGATGATGGTTTTGATGGAGAAGACAAAAGGTTTGGAGATGAGTATAGTTAGGAGAAGCCCAACAGAGGCTGAGGTGACTACTACTGATAGAGAGAAAAGAGAATGGAGGTACCCTATTGACATAGAGAAGTGGTCTTGCAGTTGTAGGCAGTGGCAGATCACTGGTAAACCCTACATCCATGCCCTTTTTTCATCACTGCTCTAAGAGGTGAAGCTAGCGGAATAGATCAGTATGTCCACAAATATTACTCAGTTGAGATTTTTAGAGCAACTTATTCTGACAATCTACCAGCTCAAGAAGGCAAACAACAGTGGGACTGTGTAGATCCATGATTCAAGCTGTGTGCTCCTGTTCAGAACAGACCACCAGGCAGACCAAGAAAGCAGAGGATAAGATCTACCAGTGAAGGAAAGGGCCTTGGTCCTAGGAAGTATAAGTGCAAGACATGTGGAAGATGTGGACACAAAACCTAAGGCTGCAAAGAATCTGTTCGATCCAGCCTTTGGAGAAGAAGAACATTGGGGAGCAGATAATGCAGATGATCATCCAACAGCTAATGAGCCAGCAGAAGCAGAAGTAGAAGATGAGGAGGAGGATGAAGAGCCATATGTTGATGTTCTTCAGCAGCAGATGCCACCACCAAAGGAAACCTCACATGAGGCATCTACACAAGCTAGTGTAGTGAGGTGTGTGCCAGCAACTTGTTTCAGTTTTATATTGAACTTGTTTCAGTTTTCATTAGTTCATATCTTAAAAATTGTGTTATGTTTGAACTTGTTTTAGTCCTAGAAAGAATTATAAAAGAGGAGCAGAGAGGGGAGCTTCTCCAAGGTGTTGCAAGCAGAAGAAAAATGGACCAACAACTACATTTTGCTCAGTTACTGGAAGCAGTGTTGACAGCAAGGGTGTCGCTCCAGCCAAAAAAGCAGCAACATCAGTTGAAGCTCCACCCAATGCCCCAATCCAGCAAAGAACACTAGAAGCAAGGCAAAGCTGGCTCCAAACCCAGCCAAGAACACCAGGAGCAACAAACTTCACTTTTAGTCATGTTACTTCAGTTTTATGTTTAAAACTGTTATGCACTTGATGTTGTTACTGTGTGCACTGTGATAGCCAGTACTTTTATGTTCTTAGTGCTTTATGCACTTGATGTTGTTGTGTGTGCACTGTGATGATCGACTTCTTAATGCTTTATGCACTAGTTATGCCCAGTGTTTGGTACATGTGTGATGATCAACTTCTTATTCTTACTGCTTTGTGCTCACTATGGTGTTTAATAAGTTGGGATTGTTGTTGATCTACTTTGGCATGGTTGTGTCATCGACGTCGTCGATGACAAAACCTACATCTACCTTTGCATAGTTTTGTCATCGACGTCGTCGACGACAAAACCTACATCTACCTTTGCATAGTTTTGTCATCGACGTCGTCGACGACAAAACCTACATCTACCTTGGCATAGTATTGTCATCGTCGTCATCGACGACAAAACCTACATCTACTTTGGCACACTTATGTCTACTTAGGACATTTGAACCAACATATACTTTGCATCCATCCACAACATCATCTAGTTTGCATAGACAAAATGGCACGTTCATCTTGACCACAACAATGCATCATCGTCTTCACATACATCATACTAGGTTGTACCATTCGGTCAACAAGCACAAACTGATACAACTAAAACACGAACAACATTACAACACAAATTCCTACAAACAACAACTAAAAGAAGCATCATCTCATCTCTTCCTCTCAGCTTCTTCTTCAAAACATGATTCTTTCTTGACAGCTCCATGTTTTCCTTCTTCAACTTGTGACTTTTGATCCAGCTCTGTTCTACCTCTGCGTGCAGGTCTTCAAAAGCTAGGGAAACACGCAATGGAGGAGGAGGATCAACCCACACCACCCACTGACATTCCTGTGGTAACTGATTGCACATCACATTAACCAAAAAATAGATTTTTCAAAAAAAAGAACTAAAACATGCTCAAATTCACAATCTCTTACGTCTAAAGGACACCCTAAAAACCGGCGGCCAGTGCTTGCCCTCCCCAGGAGACACGGCGGGCTGGAACAAGGCCGTGACCAGGGCAACGATGCTTTGAATGATACTCCAATCCACAGTAGGTGTCATCGGGAAGATAGAACTCGGAGACGAGCTGCACAATCCTGACCCCATCAACCTAAACCAAATGGAAGGGAAGGAAGGTCAAAATTTCCCCCAAATATAATAAACCCAAGAACGAATTGGGGGTGGAGGAGACGCACAAGCTCATGTTCACTTACCTCACCGGCCGCCTGCGAGTAGTTGGACGAGCCCGAGCTCGTCGTGCTGCGCCGCTCCATCTTCTTCCTCGTTAGGCCTCGCGTCGTCGGCTCCGCTCCTCTGTTTTGCTCAGCGCGAGCTCACTAAGGACGAAAGGGTACTAAGTGTAGCACCGACAGGGGCAAAAATGTCCAAAATCTAGCGCCGCTTACGGTCAAACGGCGCTGACTGGACGGAGCCGTGCTGGAAGGGCAAAAGCACAAGACAAGCAAACTGAGTTGGGCAAGACCGCGTGTTTTTCAAAAGTAGGGGCATTCCTGACGAGTGGTACCCAACTAAGGGTATAAAATCGATTATCCCTGAGAAATTTGTATATTAATCTTCTGCAAAAAGAATCAGCGCAAAAGCACGTTTCTGTGATTTATGAAACTTATTTTCGTGAGTGCATAAGTTTCTATTTTTTTGCAAGATCAAACAACTATTACCCAAGAAGTTCCTAACACTACTGGAATCAGCTAATTTGCCATCTGCCAGCTCTTTGCCGTCCGCTAGCTGACGGCAAAGAAGCTCTTTGCCGTCCGCCAGCTCTTTGCCATCAGCTACCCAAAAGCAGACGGCAAAGAAGCTCTTTGCCGTCTGCCAGCTCTTTGCCGTCGGCCAGCTGACGGCAAAGAATCTTTGCCGTCCGCTGGCGGACGGCAAAGAGTGAGGTGGCCCCCACCCCCCGCCCGTTTTTGAAAAACTTAACGGGCCACCTCTTTGTCGTCCGCTAGCGGACGGCAAAGAGGCAAAAAAGCGGACGGCAAAGGGGGGCGGACGGCAAAGAGCCTACTACCTAACGGCCCGTACCCCCGCCCGTTACTCGCTTCTTCCCTCTCCCTCCCACGCCGCCGTTTCTCTCCTCCCACGCCGCCGCCCGCC